>NW_026728837.1:2397500-2504865 GCF_030272615.1 Cryptomeria japonica
GCGCACCTTTGCCAGGGTGGGCACCTTACCTGGGCTGCGCACCAGGGCGGGCTCAAGATGGCACGCGCGTTCCGTTTTTTTCACTATCTTTCAAAACGGAAATTTTAAAATCTCCTTTTTTTTTTGCCTTTTCTGGAAATTAGTGAAGGCAGCGCATCAAAGGTGCGCACCTCGCTGCCCACCTTGGTGTGCTCTGAGGTGCGCACCCGGGAGCGCTACGAAGTGTGCTCCAAGGTGCGGCGTGCACGTTGTCGGAGCCCGGTTTGCCCCGGGTGCGCACCTCGCCTGCACCTTGGCCGGGGTGGGCACCTTGGCTGGGTTTGCCCAGGGTGCGCTCCGAAGCGGGGTTACTGGAGCGCCCCCTCTTTTTTTGTCAGAGCGTTTGGTGGGGTTTCTCGCATTGGCTCTTCCCAGGCCCGGTTGTTGGGTGCGCTCCCACCCTGGCGCGCGCGAAGTTGGAAGTTGGGTTAATTGCCCGGGCGCGCACCTTCGCCAGGGTGGGCACCTTGGTGCGCACACCTTGGCTGGGCTGCGCACCAGGGCGGGCTCAAGATGGCACCAGCATTCCCTTTTTCTCACTATCTTTCAAAACGGAAATTTTAAAATCTCGTTTTTTTTTTGCCTTTTATGGAAATTAGTGAAGGCATCGCATCAAAGGTGCGCACCTCGCTGCCCACCTTGGTGTGCTCCGAGGTGCCCACCACGGTGCGCAACGCCGGTGCGAACCCGGGAGCGCCCCGATGTGTGCTCCAAGGTGCGGCGTGCACGAAGTCGGACCCCGGTTTGCCCCGGGTGCGCACCTCGCGTGCACCTTGGTGCGCACACCTTGGCTGGGTTGCGCGGCCTGGTGGGCACCATGGTGCGCACCAAGGAGCGCTCCGAAGTGTGCTCCAAGGTGCGGCGTGCACGAAGTCGGAGCCCGGTTTGCCCCGGGTACGCACCTCGCGTGCACCTTCGCCGGGGTGGGCACCTCGGCTGGGTTGCGCGCCCTGGTGCGCACCAAGGAGCGCTCCGAAGTGTGCTCCAAGGTGCGGCGTGCACGAAGTCGGAGCCCGGTTTGCCCCGGGTGCGCACCTTCGCCGCGGTGCGCACCATGGCGTGCACGAAGTCGGAGCCCGGTTTGCCCCGGGTGCGCACCTCGCGTGCACCTTCGGCGGGGTTGCGCGCCCTGGTGCGCACCAAGGAGCGCTCCGAAGTGTGCTCCAAGGTGCGGCGTGCACGAAGTCGGAGCCCGGTTTGCCCCGGGTGCGCACCTCGCGTGCACCTTCGCCAGGTTGGGCACCTCGGTGCGCACACCTTCTCAATGTTTTCTTGCCTTTTCTGGAAATTGGTGAAGGCAGCGCATCAAAGGTGCGCACCTCGGTGTGCTCCGAGGTGCGAACCCGAGAGCGCTCCGAGGTGCCCACGAAGTCGAAAGTCGGGTTAATTGCATTGTTTTCCCCGGGTGCGCTCCGAGGTGCGCAACATCGGCGCGCACCAAGGAGGGCTCCGAAGTGTGCTCCAAGGTGCGCACGATGGCGTGCACCTCTGGTGCGCACGATTCGGAGCTCGGTTTGACCGGGGTGCGCACACCTTGGCTGGGTTGCGCACCTTTTGTGCGCTCCAAGGTGCGCACGAAGTCGGAGCTCGGTTTGCCCCGGGTGCGCACCTTCGCCAGGGTGCGCACCTTGATGCGCACGCCTTGGCTGGGCTGCGCACCTTGGTGGGCGCCATGGTGCGCACCTTTCGTGCGCTCCAAGGTGCGCACGAAGTCGGAGCTCGGTTTGCCCCGGGTGCGCACCTTGGTGGGCGCCATGGTGCACTCCGAGGTGCCCAAGATTGGTGCGCACCAAGGAGCGCTCCGAAGTGCGCTCCAAGGTGCGCGCGAAGTCGAAAGTTGGGTTAATTGTCCGGTTTGCCTCGGGTGCGCACCTTGCGTGCACCTTCGCCAGGGTGGGCGCCTTGGTGCGCACACCTTGGCTGGGCTGCGCACACCTTGGCACCCGCGTTTCCTTCATTTTAAATTTTTTTTTTTTACAATCTCTCAAGTGGGAAATTCTATAATCTCAACTTTTTTTGCCTTTTCAGGAAACTTTTGAATGGAGCGCATCATTGGTGCGCTCCGAAGTGTGCTCCAAAGCTCTCTCCAGCTGCGTGCACCTGCCCCGGCCGCGCACCCGGCCCCGCCCAGCTTCGCTCACCTGTCCCGGGCGTCTGGTGCGGAACCTTAGAGTAAGAAACATCACCGTGCACCTTGGCCAACGTGCGCGACTCGACCGAGCGCGCACTGGCCGAGGTGCACACCGATTTCACCTGGGTGCGCGCGCAGCACCTCGGGCGCACCGGGGTGCGCGCACAACGCCCGGGTTGCACCGTGGCCTGTGTGCTCGGGGCGCCTCGGGTGCGCGCTCGGTGTCGCCCCCGCGCGCGCGGTAGTGCGGGCAGCGCACCCCGGCCCGGCCCGGCCCCGACGAGAACGCAAACGGGCAAAAGGTTTATTCAAATAGCATTGCGACGCCCGGCGAAAAACTAAAAAAGGGTGCAACACCGGGACTTCCCGGGAGGTCACCCATCCCAGTACTACTCCGGCCCAAGCGCGCTTAACTGCGGAGTTCTGATGGGATCCGGTGCACTAACGCTGGTATGATCGCACCCGTTATGAGCTTGTCGCAGTGTGTACTTAGCAAACCGCGACCCACGTGCGAATCCACCCCGGCCACCCACCCCCGTCGAGGTGCACACCCTCCCTCGCGAAGTGCGCCCCGTTCGCCAAGTGTGAGCCCTGCCCGGGTGCGCGCACCTTGCTAGGGCGTCGGGTGTGCACCCGGCCCGGCCTACGTGCGTGCACCTGGAGGGGGCGTCGTGTGCGTGCAGTGTCCCGTCTGCAACGCGGTGCCCACACACCACCTCGGGCGCAACGACCTGCGCTCACATGTGGGCCGAGTGCACCTTGGTGCATGTTCGGGGCGCCTCGGGTGCACGCTCGATCTTGCCCCGGTGCACCAAGGCGCTCGGTTTGCCCCGGGTGCGCACTTGGTGCAAGGTGGGCACCCAAAATAGGGATCAAGCACCAAAACACAAGTTTCGGGATGCAAAATGGGACCCAAGGACCACAAATGCGTTCCAAGACCCATGATGGGTCCACGAGAACAAAAATGTGTTCCGAGACTTAATAAACAAATATTGGGTTTTAGGAGAAGAAACATGCTCTGATGCCCAAAACGAGAATCGACCCCGAAAAGGCCACAGGCCAAAAGTGGGATGCGAGACAAAAAAAAATGGGACCCGAGGACCAAAATTGGGTTCCCAGGTCGAAGACAGGGCAACCGGACAAGAAACGACCTCTAAGGCTCGAAATGAGTCCCGACGACTAAAACTTGACAAGAAGCACCCATCAGGCACCCAACTCGACACCCATGGGATGCCGACCCACCCGGGCTTCCACCTAGCACACCTTGGCACCCACCCACCCTCGCACCCAACCTCGCACCCAACTTAGCACCTTTGAACCCACATTGGCACTCACCCTGACCCTGGCACCTTGGAACCCACATTGGCACTCACCTTGACCCTGGCACCCACCTTTGCACTCACCTTGGGACCCACCCTGGCTCCCACCTCGGCACCCACCCAGACACCCACCTTGGTTCCTTGGCACCCACCTTGGATCCTTGGCACCCACCCCGACACCCACCTTGGCACGCAACTTGGCTACTTGCCACCCACCTTGGCTCCTTGACGCCCACCCCGACAACCACCCCGTGACCTACCCTGGCTAGGGTTGGTGCACACCCACCCTATGACCCACCTTGGCACGCACCTTAGTACCCACCCCGTTACCCACCCTAGGACCCACCCCGTGACCCACCTTGGCCAGGGTGGGTGCCTTGGTGCGCACAACTTGCCTGGGCTGCACACCAGGGCGGGCTCAAGATGGCACCCGCGTTCCGTTTTTTTCACTATCTTTCAAAACGGAAATTTTAAAATCTCATTTTTTTCTTTTTTTTGCCTTTTCTGGAAATTAGTGAAGGCAGCGCATCAAAGGTGCGCAATGCTGGTGCGAACCCGGGAGCGCTCCGATGTGTGCTCCAAGGTGCGGCGTGCACGAAGTCCGAGCCCGGTTTGCCCCGGGTGCGCACCTCGCGTGCACCTTCGCCGGGGTGAGCACCTTGGCTGGGTTGCGCGCCCTGGTGCGTACCAAGGAGCGCTCTGAAGTGTGCTCCAAGGTGCGGCGTGCACGAAGTCGGAGCCCGGTTTGCCCCGGGTGTGCACCTCGGGTGCGCACCTCGCGTGCACCTTCGCTGCGGTGGGCACCTTGGCTGGGTTGCGCGCCTTGGTGGGCACCATGCAGTGCACGAAGTCGGAGCCCGGTTTGCCCCGGGCGCGCACCTCCGCCAGGGTGGGCACCTTGGTGCGCACAACTTGCCTGGGCTGCGCATCAGGAAGGGCTCAAGATGGCACCCGCGTTCCGTTTTTTTCACTATCTTTCAGAACGGAAATTTTAAAATATCGTTTTTTTTTGCCTTTTCTGGAAATTAGTGAAGGCAGCGCATCAAAGGTGCGCAACGCTGGTGCGAACCTGGGAGCGCTCCGATGTGTGCTCCAAGGTGCGGCGTGCACGAAGTCGGAGCCCGGTTTGCCTCGGGTGCGCCCTGGTGGGCACCATGGTGCGCACCAAGGAGCGCTCCGAAGTGTGCTCCAAGGTGCGGCCTGCACGAAGTCGGAGCCCGGTTTGCCCCGGGTGTGCACCTCGGGTGGGCACCTTGGTGCGCATGCCTTGCCTGGGCTGCGCACCAGGGCGGGCTCAAGATGGCACCCGCGTTCCTTTTTTTTCACTATCTTTCAAAACGGAAATTTTAAAATCTCATTTTTTTTTGCCTTTTTCTGGAAATTAGTGAAGGCAGCGCATCAAAGGTGCGCACCTCGCTGCCCACCACGGTGCGCAACGCCGGTGGGCACCCGGGAGTGCTTCGAAGTGTGCTCCAAGGTGCTGCGTGCACGTTGTCGGAGCCCGGTTTGCCCCGGGTGCGCACCTCGCGTGCACCTTCGTCGGGGTGGGCACCTTGGCTTGGTTTGCCCCGGCTGCGCTCCGAAGCGGGGTTATTGGAGCGCCGCCTCTTTTTTTGTCGGAGCGTTTGGTGGGGTTTCTCGCATTGGCTCTTCCGAGGCCCGGTTGCCACCCTGGCGCGCACGAAGTCGGAAGTAGGGTTAATTGCCCGGGTGCGCACCTTTGCCAGGGTGGCACCTTACCTGGGCTGCGCACCAGGGCGGGCTCAAGATGGCACGCGCGTTCCGTTTTTTTCACTATCTTTCAAAACGGAAATTTTAAAATCTCCTTTTTTTTTTGCCTTTTCTGGAAATTAGTGAAGGCAGCGCATCAAAGGTGCGCACCTCGCTGCCCACCTTGGTGTGCTCTGAGGTGCGCACCCGGGAGCGCTACGAAGTGTGCTCCAAGGTGCGGCGTGCACGTTGTCGGAGCCCGGTTTGCCCCGGGTGCGCACCTCGCCTGCACCTTGGCCGGGGTGGGCACCTTGGCTGGGTTTGCCCAGGGTGCGCTCCGAAGCGGGGTTACTGGAGCGCCCCCTCTTTTTTTGTCAGAGAGTTTGGTGGGGTTTCTCGCATTGGCTCTTCCCAGGCCCGGTTGTTGGGTGCGCTCCCACCCTGGCGCGCGCGAAGTTGGAAGTTGGGTTAATTGCCCGGGCGCGCACCTTCGCCAGGGTGGGCACCTTGGTGCGCAAACCTTGGCTGGGCTGCGCACCAGGGCGGGCTCAAGATGGCACCAGCATTCCCTTTTTCTCACTATCTTTCAAAACGGAAATTTTAAAATCTCGTTTTTTTTTTGCCTTTTATGGAAATTAGTGAAGGCATCGCATCAAAGGTGCGCACCTCGCTGCCCACCTTGGTGTGCTCCGAGGTGCCCACCACGGTGCGCAACGCCGGTGCGAACCCGGGAGCGCCCCGATGTGTGCTCCAAGGTGCGGCGTGCACGAAGTCGGACCCCGGTTTGCCCCGGGTGCGCACCTCGCGTGCACCTTGGTGCGCACACCTTGGCTGGGTTGCGCGGCCTGGTGGGCACCATGGTGCGCACCAAGGAGCGCTCCGAAGTGTGCTCCAAGGTGCGGCGTGCACGAAGTCGGAGCCCGGTTTGCCCCGGGTGCGCACCTTCGCCGCGGTGGGCACCATGGCGTGCACGAAGTCGGAGCCCGGTTTGCCCCGGGTGCGCACCTCGCGTGCACCTTCGCCGGGGTGGGCACCTCGGCTGGGTTGCGCGCCCTGGTGCGCACCAAGGAGCGCTCTGAAGTGTGCTCCAAGGTGCGGCGTGCACGAAGTCGGAGCCCGGTTTGCCCCGGGTGTGCACCTCGCGTGCACCTTCGCTGCGGTGGGCACCTTGGCTGGGTTGCGCGCCTTGGTGGGCACCATGCAGTGCACGAAGTCGGAGCCCGGTTTGCCCCGGGCGCGCACCTCCGCCAGGGTGGGCACCTTGGTGCGCACAACTTGCCTGGGCTGCGCACCAGGAAGGGCTCAAGATGGCACCCGCGTTCCGTTTTTTTCACTATCTTTCAGAACGGAAATTTTAAAATATCGTTTTTTTTTGCCTTTTCTGGAAATTAGTGAAGGCAGCGCATCAAAGGTGCGCAACGCTGGTGCGAACCTGGGAGCGCTCCGATGTGTGCTCCAAGGTGCGGCGTGCACGAAGTCGGACCCCGGTTTGCCCCGGGTGCGCACCTCGCGTGCACCTTGGTGCGCACACCTTGGCTGGGTTGCGCGCCCTGGTGGGCACCATGGTGCGCACCAAGGAGCGCTCCGAAGTGTGCTCCAAGGTGCGGCGTGCACGAAGTCGGAGCCCGGTTTGCCCCGGGTGCGCACCTCGCGTGCACCTTCGCCGCGGTGGGCACCATGGCGTGCACGAAGTCGGAGCCCGGTTTGCCCCGGGTGCGCACCTCGCGTGCACCTTCGCCGGGGTGGGCACCTTGGTGTGCAGACCTTGGCTGGGTTGCGCGCCCTGGTGGGCACCATGGTGCGCACCAAGGAGCGCTCCGAAGTGTGCTCCAAGGTGCGGCCTGCACGAAGTCGGAGCCCGGTTTGCCCCGGGTGTGCACCTCGGGTGGGCACCTTGGTGCGCATGCCTTGCCTGGGCTGCGCACCAGGGCGGGCTCAAGATGGCACCCGCGTTCCTTTTTTTTCACTATCTTTCAAAACGGAAATTTTAAAATCTCATTTTTTTTTGCCTTTTTCTGGAAATTAGTGAAGGCAGCGCATCAAAGGTGCGCACCTCGCTGCCCACCACGGTGCGCAACGCCGGTGGGCACCCGGGAGTGCTTCGAAGTGTGCTCCAAGGTGCTGCGTGCACGTTGTCGGAGCCCGGTTTGCCCCGGGTGCGCACCTCGCGTGCACCTTCGTCGGGGTGGGCACCTTGGCTGGGTTTGCCCCGGCTGCGCTCCGAAGCGGGGTTATTGGAGCGCCGCCTCTTTTTTTGTCGGAGCGTTTGGTGGGGTTTCTCGCATTGGCTCTTCCGAGGCCCGGTTGCCACCCTGGCGCGCACGAAGTCGGAAGTAGGGTTAATTGCCCGGGTGCGCACCTTTGCCAGGGTGGGCACCTTACCTGGGCTGCGCACCAGGGCGGGCTCAAGATGGCACGCGCGTTCCGTTTTTTTCACTATCTTTCAAAACGGAAATTTTAAAATCTCCTTTTTTTTTTGCCTTTTCTGGAAATTAGTGAAGGCAGCGCATCAAAGGTGCGCACCTCGCTGCCCACCTTGGTGTGCTCTGAGGTGCGCACCCGGGAGCGCTACGAAGTGTGCTCCAAGGTGCGGCGTGCACGTTGTCGGAGCCCGGTTTGCCCCGGGTGCGCACCTCGCCTGCACCTTGGCCGGGGTGGGCACCTTGGCTGGGTTTGCCCAGGGTGCGCTCCGAAGCGGGGTTACTGGAGCGCCCCCTCTTTTTTTGTCAGAGCGTTTGGTGGGGTTTCTCGCATTGGCTCTTCCCAGGCCCGGTTGTTGGGTGCGCTCCCACCCTGGCGCGCGCGAAGTTGGAAGTTGGGTTAATTGCCCGGGCGCGCACCTTCGCCAGGGTGGGCACCTTGGTGCGCACACCTTGGCTGGGCTGCGCACCAGGGCGGGCTCAAGATGGCACCAGCATTCCCTTTTTCTCACTATCTTTCAAAACGGAAATTTTAAAATCTCGTTTTTTTTTTGCCTTTTATGGAAATTAGTGAAGGCATCGCATCAAAGGTGCGCACCTCGCTGCCCACCTTGGTGTGCTCCGAGGTGCCCACCACGGTGCGCAACGCCGGTGCGAACCCGGGAGCGCCCCGATGTGTGCTCCAAGGTGCGACGTGCACGAAGTCGGACCCCGGTTTGCCCCGGGTGCGCACCTCGCGTGCACCTTGGTGCGCACACCTTGGCTGGGTTGCGCGGCCTGGTGGGCACCATGGTGCGCACCAAGGAGCGCTCCGAAGTGTGCTCCAAGGTGCGGCGTGCACGAAGTCGGAGCCCGGTTTGCCCCGGGTACGCACCTCGCGTGCACCTTCGCCGGGGTGGGCACCTCGGCTGGGTTGCGCGCCCTGGTGCGCACCAAGGAGCGCTCCGAAGTGTGCTCCAAGGTGCGGCGTGCACGAAGTCGGAGCCCGGTTTGCCCCGGGTGCGCACCTTCGCCGCGGTGCGCACCATGGCGTGCACGAAGTCGGAGCCCGGTTTGCCCCGGGTGCGCACCTCGCGTGCACCTTCGGCGGGGTTGCGCGCCCTGGTGGGCACCATGGTGCGCACCAAGGAGCGCTCCGAAGTGTGCTCCAAGGTGCGGCGTGCACGAAGTCGGAGCCCGGTTTGCCCCGGGTGCGCACCTCGCGTGCACCTTCGGCGGGGTTGCGCGCCCTGGTGGGCACCATGGTGCGCACCAAGGAGCGCTCCGAAGTGTGCTCCAAGGTGCGGCGTGCACGAAGTCGGAGCCCGGTTTGCCCCGGGTGCGCACCTCGCGTGCACCTTCGCCGCGGTGGGCACCATGGCGTGCACGAAGTCGGAGCCCGGTTTGCCCCGGGTGCGCACCTCGCGTGCACCTTCGCCGGGGTGGGCACCTCGGCTGGGTTGCGCGCCCTGGTGCGCACCAAGGAGCGCTCCGAAGTGTGCTCCAAGGTGCGGCGTGCACGAAGTCGGAGCCCGGTTTGCCCCGGGTGCGCACCTCGCGTGCACCTTCGCCAGGGTGGGCACCTCGGTGCGCACACCTTCTCAATGTTTTCTTGCCTTTTCTGGAAATTGGTGAAGGCAGCGCATCAAAGGTGCGCACCTCGGTGTGCTCCGAGGTGCGAACCCGAGAGCGCTCCGAGGTGCCCACGAAGTCGAAAGTCGGGTTAATTGCATTGTTTTCCCCGGGTGCGCTCCGAGGTGCGCAACATCGGCGCGCACCAAGGAGGGCTCCGAAGTGTGCTCCAAGGTGCGCACGATGGCGTGCACCTCTGGTGCGCACGATTCGGAGCTCGGTTTGACCGGGGTGCGCACACCTTGGCTGGGTTGCGCACCTTTTGTGCGCTCCAAGGTGCGCACGAAGTCGGAGCTCGGTTTGCCCCGGGTGCGCACCTTCGCCAGGGTGCGCACCTTGATGCGCACGCCTTGGCTGGGCTGCGCACCTTGGTGGGCGCCATGGTGCGCACCTTTCGTGCGCTCCAAGGTGCGCACGAAGTCGGAGCTCGGTTTGCCCCGGGTGCGCACCTTGGTGGGCGCCATGGTGCACTCCGAGGTGCCCAAGATTGGTGCGCACCAAGGAGCGCTCCGAAGTGCGCTCCAAGGTGCGCGCGAAGTCGAAAGTTGGGTTAATTGTCCGGTTTGCCTCGGGTGCGCACCTTGCGTGCACCTTCGCCAGGGTGGGCGCCTTGGTGCGCACACCTTGGCTGGGCTGCGCACACCTTGGCACCCGCGTTTCCTTCATTTTAAATTTTTTTTTTTTACAATCTCTCAAGTGGGAAATTCTATAATCTCAACTTTTTTTGCCTTTTCAGGAAACTTTTGAATGGAGCGCATCATTGGTGCGCTCCGAAGTGTGCTCCAAAGCTCTCTCCAGCTGCGTGCACCTGCCCCGGCCGCGCACCCGGCCCCGCCCAGCTTCGCTCACCTGTCCCGGGCGTCTGGTGCGGAACCTTAGAGTAAGAAACATCACCGTGCACCTTGGCCAACGTGCGCGACTCGACCGAGCGCGCACTGGCCGAGGTGCACACCGATTTCACCTGGGTGCGCGCGCAGCACCTCGGGCGCACCGGGGTGCGCGCACAACGCCCGGGTTGCACCGTGGCCTGTGTGCTCGGGGCGCCTCGGGTGCGCGCTCGGTGTCGCCCCCGCGCGCGCGGTAGTGCGGGCAGCGCACCCCGGCCCGGCCCGGCCCCGACGAGAACGCAAACGGGCAAAAGGTTTATTCAAATAGCATTGCGACGCCCGGCGAAAAACTAAAAAAGGGTGCAACACCGGGACTTCCCGGGAGGTCACCCATCCCAGTACTACTCCGGCCCAAGCGCGCTTAACTGCGGAGTTCTGATGGGATCCGGTGCACTAACGCTGGTATGATCGCACCCGTTATGAGCTTGTCGCAGTGTGTACTTAGCAAACCGCGACCCACGTGCGAATCCACCCCGGCCACCCACCCCCGTCGAGGTGCACACCCTCCCTCGCGAAGTGCGCCCCGTTCGCCAAGTGTGAGCCCTGCCCGGGTGCGCGCACCTTGCTAGGGCGTCGGGTGTGCACCCGGCCCGGCCTACGTGCGTGCACCTGGAGGGGGCGTCGTGTGCGTGCAGTGTCCCGTCTGCAACGCGGTGCCCACACACCACCTCGGGCGCAACGACCTGCGCTCACATGTGGGCCGAGTGCACCTTGGTGCATGTTCGGGGCGCCTCGGGTGCACGCTCGATCTTGCCCCGGTGCACCAAGGCGCTCGGTTTGCCCCGGGTGCGCACTTGGTGCAAGGTGGGCACCCAAAATAGGGATCAAGCACCAAAACACAAGTTTCGGGATGCAAAATGGGACCCAAGGACCACAAATGCGTTCCAAGACCCATGATGGGTCCACGAGAACAAAAATGTGTTCCGAGACTTAATAAACAAATATTGGGTTTTAGGAGAAGAAACATGCTCTGATGCCCAAAACGAGAATCGACCCCGAAAAGGCCACAGGCCAAAAGTGGGATGCGAGACAAAAAAAAATGGGACCCGAGGACCAAAATTGGGTTCCCAGGTCGAAGACAGGGCAACCGGACAAGAAACGACCTCTAAGGCTCGAAATGAGTCCCGACGACTAAAACTTGACAAGAAGCACCCATCAGGCACCCAACTCGACACCCATGGGATGCCGACCCACCCGGGCTTCCACCTAGCACACCTTGGCACCCACCCACCCTCGCACCCAACCTCGCACCCAACTTAGCACCTTTGAACCCACATTGGCACTCACCCTGACCCTGGCACCTTGGAACCCACATTGGCACTCACCTTGACCCTGGCACCCACCTTTGCACTCACCTTGGGACCCACCCTGGCTCCCACCTCGGCACCCACCCAGACACCCACCTTGGTTCCTTGGCACCCACCTTGGATCCTTGGCACCCACCCCGACACCCACCTTGGCACGCAACTTGGCTACTTGCCACCCACCTTGGCTCCTTGACGCCCACCCCGACAACCACCCCGTGACCTACCCTGGCTAGGGTTGGTGCACACCCACCCTGGTGCCCACCTTGGCACCCACCCTATGACCCACCTTGGCACGCACCTTAGTACCCACCCCGTTACCCACCCTAGGACCCACCCCGTGACCCACCTTGGCCAGGGTGGGTGCCTTGGTGCGCACAACTTGCCTGGGCTGCACACCAGGGCGGGCTCAAGATGGCACCCGCGTTCCGTTTTTTTCACTATCTTTCAAAACGGAAATTTTAAAATCTCATTTTTTTCTTTTTTTTGCCTTTTCTGGAAATTAGTGAAGGCAGCGCATCAAAGGTGCGCAATGCTGGTGCGAACCCGGGAGCGCTCCGATGTGTGCTCCAAGGTGCGGCGTGCACGAAGTCCGAGCCCGGTTTGCCCCGGGTGCGCACCTCGCGTGCACCTTCGCCGGGGTGAGCACCTTGGCTGGGTTGCGCGCCCTGGTGCGTACCAAGGAGCGCTCTGAAGTGTGCTCCAAGGTGCGGCGTGCACGAAGTCGGAGCCCGGTTTGCCCCGGGTGTGCACCTCGGGTGCGCACCTCGCGTGCACCTTCGCTGCGGTGGGCACCTTGGCTGGGTTGCGCGCCTTGGTGGGCACCATGCAGTGCACGAAGTCGGAGCCCGGTTTGCCCCGGGCGCGCACCTCCGCCAGGGTGGGCACCTTGGTGCGCACAACTTGCCTGGGCTGCGCATCAGGAAGGGCTCAAGATGGCACCCGCGTTCCGTTTTTTTCACTATCTTTCAGAACGGAAATTTTAAAATATCGTTTTTTTTTGCCTTTTCTGGAAATTAGTGAAGGCAGCGCATCAAAGGTGCGCAACGCTGGTGCGAACCTGGGAGCGCTCCGATGTGTGCTCCAAGGTGCGGCGTGCACGAAGTCGGAGCCCGGTTTGCCTCGGGTGCGCCCTGGTGGGCACCATGGTGCGCACCAAGGAGCGCTCCGAAGTGTGCTCCAAGGTGCGGCCTGCACGAAGTCGGAGCCCGGTTTGCCCCGGGTGTGCACCTCGGGTGGGCACCTTGGTGCGCATGCCTTGCCTGGGCTGCGCACCAGGGCGGGCTCAAGATGGCACCCGCGTTCCTTTTTTTTCACTATCTTTCAAAACGGAAATTTTAAAATCTCATTTTTTTTTGCCTTTTTCTGGAAATTAGTGAAGGCAGCGCATCAAAGGTGCGCACCTCGCTGCCCACCACGGTGCGCAACGCCGGTGGGCACCCGGGAGTGCTTCGAAGTGTGCTCCAAGGTGCTGCGTGCACGTTGTCGGAGCCCGGTTTGCCCCGGGTGCGCACCTCGCGTGCACCTTCGTCGGGGTGGGCACCTTGGCTTGGTTTGCCCCGGCTGCGCTCCGAAGCGGGGTTATTGGAGCGCCGCCTCTTTTTTTGTCGGAGCGTTTGGTGGGGTTTCTCGCATTGGCTCTTCCGAGGCCCGGTTGCCACCCTGGCGCGCACGAAGTCGGAAGTAGGGTTAATTGCCCGGGTGCGCACCTTTGCCAGGGTGGCACCTTACCTGGGCTGCGCACCAGGGCGGGCTCAAGATGGCACGCGCGTTCCGTTTTTTTCACTATCTTTCAAAACGGAAATTTTAAAATCTCCTTTTTTTTTTGCCTTTTCTGGAAATTAGTGAAGGCAGCGCATCAAAGGTGCGCACCTCGCTGCCCACCTTGGTGTGCTCTGAGGTGCGCACCCGGGAGCGCTACGAAGTGTGCTCCAAGGTGCGGCGTGCACGTTGTCGGAGCCCGGTTTGCCCCGGGTGCGCACCTCGCCTGCACCTTGGCCGGGGTGGGCACCTTGGCTGGGTTTGCCCAGGGTGCGCTCCGAAGCGGGGTTACTGGAGCGCCCCCTCTTTTTTTGTCAGAGAGTTTGGTGGGGTTTCTCGCATTGGCTCTTCCCAGGCCCGGTTGTTGGGTGCGCTCCCACCCTGGCGCGCGCGAAGTTGGAAGTTGGGTTAATTGCCCGGGCGCGCACCTTCGCCAGGGTGGGCACCTTGGTGCGCAAACCTTGGCTGGGCTGCGCACCAGGGCGGGCTCAAGATGGCACCAGCATTCCCTTTTTCTCACTATCTTTCAAAACGGAAATTTTAAAATCTCGTTTTTTTTTTGCCTTTTATGGAAATTAGTGAAGGCATCGCATCAAAGGTGCGCACCTCGCTGCCCACCTTGGTGTGCTCCGAGGTGCCCACCACGGTGCGCAACGCCGGTGCGAACCCGGGAGCGCCCCGATGTGTGCTCCAAGGTGCGGCGTGCACGAAGTCGGACCCCGGTTTGCCCCGGGTGCGCACCTCGCGTGCACCTTGGTGCGCACACCTTGGCTGGGTTGCGCGGCCTGGTGGGCACCATGGTGCGCACCAAGGAGCGCTCCGAAGTGTGCTCCAAGGTGCGGCGTGCACGAAGTCGGAGCCCGGTTTGCCCCGGGTGCGCACCTTCGCCGCGGTGGGCACCATGGCGTGCACGAAGTCGGAGCCCGGTTTGCCCCGGGTGCGCACCTCGCGTGCACCTTCGCCGGGGTGGGCACCTCGGCTGGGTTGCGCGCCCTGGTGCGCACCAAGGAGCGCTCTGAAGTGTGCTCCAAGGTGCGGCGTGCACGAAGTCGGAGCCCGGTTTGCCCCGGGTGTGCACCTCGCGTGCACCTTCGCTGCGGTGGGCACCTTGGCTGGGTTGCGCGCCTTGGTGGGCACCATGCAGTGCACGAAGTCGGAGCCCGGTTTGCCCCGGGCGCGCACCTCCGCCAGGGTGGGCACCTTGGTGCGCACAACTTGCCTGGGCTGCGCACCAGGAAGGGCTCAAGATGGCACCCGCGTTCCGTTTTTTTCACTATCTTTCAGAACGGAAATTTTAAAATATCGTTTTTTTTTGCCTTTTCTGGAAATTAGTGAAGGCAGCGCATCAAAGGTGCGCAACGCTGGTGCGAACCTGGGAGCGCTCCGATGTGTGCTCCAAGGTGCGGCGTGCACGAAGTCGGACCCCGGTTTGCCCCGGGTGCGCACCTCGCGTGCACCTTGGTGCGCACACCTTGGCTGGGTTGCGCGCCCTGGTGGGCACCATGGTGCGCACCAAGGAGCGCTCCGAAGTGTGCTCCAAGGTGCGGCGTGCACGAAGTCGGAGCCCGGTTTGCCCCGGGTGCGCACCTCGCGTGCACCTTCGCCGCGGTGGGCACCATGGCGTGCACGAAGTCGGAGCCCGGTTTGCCCCGGGTGCGCACCTCGCGTGCACCTTCGCCGGGGTGGGCACCTTAGTGTGCAGACCTTGGCTGGGTTGCGCGCCCTGGTGGGCACCATGGTGCGCACCAAGGAGCGCTCCGAAGTGTGCTCCAAGGTGCGGCCTGCACGAAGTCGGAGCCCGGTTTGCCCCGGGTGTGCACCTCGGGTGGGCACCTTGGTGCGCATGCCTTGCCTGGGCTGCGCACCAGGGCGGGCTCAAGATGGCACCCGCGTTCCTTTTTTTTCACTATCTTTCAAAACGGAAATTTTAAAATCTCATTTTTTTTTGCCTTTTTCTGGAAATTAGTGAAGGCAGCGCATCAAAGGTGCGCACCTCGCTGCCCACCACGGTGCGCAACGCCGGTGGGCACCCGGGAGTGCTTCGAAGTGTGCTCCAAGGTGCTGCGTGCACGTTGTCGGAGCCCGGTTTGCCCCGGGTGCGCACCTCGCGTGCACCTTCGTCGGGGTGGGCACCTTGGCTGGGTTTGCCCCGGCTGCGCTCCGAAGCGGGGTTATTGGAGCGCCGCCTCTTTTTTTGTCGGAGCGTTTGGTGGGGTTTCTCGCATTGGCTCTTCCGAGGCCCGGTTGCCACCCTGGCGCGCACGAAGTCGGAAGTAGGGTTAATTGCCCGGGTGCGCACCTTTGCCAGGGTGGGCACCTTACCTGGGCTGCGCACCAGGGCGGGCTCAAGATGGCACGCGCGTTCCGTTTTTTTCACTATCTTTCAAAACGGAAATTTTAAAATCTCCTTTTTTTTTTGCCTTTTCTGGAAATTAGTGAAGGCAGCGCATCAAAGGTGCGCACCTCGCTGCCCACCTTGGTGTGCTCTGAGGTGCGCACCCGGGAGCGCTACGAAGTGTGCTCCAAGGTGCGGCGTGCACGTTGTCGGAGCCCGGTTTGCCCCGGGTGCGCACCTCGCCTGCACCTTGGCCGGGGTGGGCACCTTGGCTGGGTTTGCCCAGGGTGCGCTCCGAAGCGGGGTTACTGGAGCGCCCCCTCTTTTTTTGTCAGAGCGTTTGGTGGGGTTTCTCGCATTGGCTCTTCCCAGGCCCGGTTGTTGGGTGCGCTCCCACCCTGGCGCGCGCGAAGTTGGAAGTTGGGTTAATTGCCCGGGCGCGCACCTTCGCCAGGGTGGGCACCTTGGTGCGCACACCTTGGCTGGGCTGCGCACCAGGGCGGGCTCAAGATGGCACCAGCATTCCCTTTTTCTCACTATCTTTCAAAACGGAAATTTTAAAATCTCGTTTTTTTTTTGCCTTTTATGGAAATTAGTGAAGGCATCGCATCAAAGGTGCGCACCTCGCTGCCCACCTTGGTGTGCTCCGAGGTGCCCACCACGGTGCGCAACGCCGGTGCGAACCCGGGAGCGCCCCGATGTGTGCTCCAAGGTGCGACGTGCACGAAGTCGGACCCCGGTTTGCCCCGGGTGCGCACCTCGCGTGCACCTTGGTGCGCACACCTTGGCTGGGTTGCGCGGCCTGGTGGGCACCATGGTGCGCACCAAGGAGCGCTCCGAAGTGTGCTCCAAGGTGCGGCGTGCACGAAGTCGGAGCCCGGTTTGCCCCGGGTACGCACCTCGCGTGCACCTTCGCCGGGGTGGGCACCTCGGCTGGGTTGCGCGCCCTGGTGCGCACCAAGGAGCGCTCCGAAGTGTGCTCCAAGGTGCGGCGTGCACGAAGTCGGAGCCCGGTTTGCCCCGGGTGCGCACCTTCGCCGCGGTGCGCACCATGGCGTGCACGAAGTCGGAGCCCGGTTTGCCCCGGGTGCGCACCTCGCGTGCACCTTCGGCGGGGTTGCGCGCCCTGGTGGGCACCATGGTGCGCACCAAGGAGCGCTCCGAAGTGTGCTCCAAGGTGCGGCGTGCACGAAGTCGGAGCCCGGTTTGCCCCGGGTGCGCACCTCGCGTGCACCTTCGGCGGGGTTGCGCGCCCTGGTGGGCACCATGGTGCGCACCAAGGAGCGCTCCGAAGTGTGCTCCAAGGTGCGGCGTGCACGAAGTCGGAGCCCGGTTTGCCCCGGGTGCGCACCTCGCGTGCACCTTCGCCGCGGTGGGCACCATGGCGTGCACGAAGTCGGAGCCCGGTTTGCCCCGGGTGCGCACCTCGCGTGCACCTTCGCCGGGGTGGGCACCTCGGCTGGGTTGCGCGCCCTGGTGCGCACCAAGGAGCGCTCCGAAGTGTGCTCCAAGGTGCGGCGTGCACGAAGTCGGAGCCCGGTTTGCCCCGGGTGCGCACCTCGCGTGCACCTTCGCCAGGGTGGGCACCTCGGTGCGCACACCTTCTCAATGTTTTCTTGCCTTTTCTGGAAATTGGTGAAGGCAGCGCATCAAAGGTGCGCACCTCGGTGTGCTCCGAGGTGCGAACCCGAGAGCGCTCCGAGGTGCCCACGAAGTCGAAAGTCGGGTTAATTGCATTGTTTTCCCCGGGTGCGCTCCGAGGTGCGCAACATCGGCGCGCACCAAGGAGGGCTCCGAAGTGTGCTCCAAGGTGCGCACGATGGCGTGCACCTCTGGTGCGCACGATTCGGAGCTCGGTTTGACCGGGGTGCGCACACCTTGGCTGGGTTGCGCACCTTTTGTGCGCTCCAAGGTGCGCACGAAGTCGGAGCTCGGTTTGCCCCGGGTGCGCACCTTCGCCAGGGTGCGCACCTTGATGCGCACGCCTTGGCTGGGCTGCGCACCTTGGTGGGCGCCATGGTGCGCACCTTTCGTGCGCTCCAAGGTGCGCACGAAGTCGGAGCTCGGTTTGCCCCGGGTGCGCACCTTGGTGGGCGCCATGGTGCACTCCGAGGTGCCCAAGATTGGTGCGCACCAAGGAGCGCTCCGAAGTGCGCTCCAAGGTGCGCGCGAAGTCGAAAGTTGGGTTAATTGTCCGGTTTGCCTCGGGTGCGCACCTTGCGTGCACCTTCGCCAGGGTGGGCGCCTTGGTGCGCACACCTTGGCTGGGCTGCGCACACCTTGGCACCCGCGTTTCCTTCATTTTAAATTTTTTTTTTTTACAATCTCTCAAGTGGGAAATTCTATAATCTCAACTTTTTTTGCCTTTTCAGGAAACTTTTGAATGGAGCGCATCATTGGTGCGCTCCGAAGTGTGCTCCAAAGCTCTCTCCAGCTGCGTGCACCTGCCCCGGCCGCGCACCCGGCCCCGCCCAGCTTCGCTCACCTGTCCCGGGCGTCTGGTGCGGAACCTTAGAGTAAGAAACATCACCGTGCACCTTGGCCAACGTGCGCGACTCGACCGAGCGCGCACTGGCCGAGGTGCACACCGATTTCACCTGGGTGCGCGCGCAGCACCTCGGGCGCACCGGGGTGCGCGCACAACGCCCGGGTTGCACCGTGGCCTGTGTGCTCGGGGCGCCTCGGGTGCGCGCTCGGTGTCGCCCCCGCGCGCGCGGTAGTGCGGGCAGCGCACCCCGGCCCGGCCCGGCCCCGACGAGAACGCAAACGGGCAAAAGGTTTATTCAAATAGCATTGCGACGCCCGGCGAAAAACTAAAAAAGGGTGCAACACCGGGACTTCCCGGGAGGTCACCCATCCCAGTACTACTCCGGCCCAAGCGCGCTTAACTGCGGAGTTCTGATGGGATCCGGTGCACTAACGCTGGTATGATCGCACCCGTTATGAGCTTGTCGCAGTGTGTACTTAGCAAACCGCGACCCACGTGCGAATCCACCCCGGCCACCCACCCCCGTCGAGGTGCACACCCTCCCTCGCGAAGTGCGCCCCGTTCGCCAAGTGTGAGCCCTGCCCGGGTGCGCGCACCTTGCTAGGGCGTCGGGTGTGCACCCGGCCCGGCCTACGTGCGTGCACCTGGAGGGGGCGTCGTGTGCGTGCAGTGTCCCGTCTGCAACGCGGTGCCCACACACCACCTCGGGCGCAACGACCTGCGCTCACATGTGGGCCGAGTGCACCTTGGTGCATGTTCGGGGCGCCTCGGGTGCACGCTCGATCTTGCCCCGGTGCACCAAGGCGCTCGGTTTGCCCCGGGTGCGCACTTGGTGCAAGGTGGGCACCCAAAATAGGGATCAAGCACCAAAACACAAGTTTCGGGATGCAAAATGGGACCCAAGGACCACAAATGCGTTCCAAGACCCATGATGGGTCCACGAGAACAAAAATGTGTTCCGAGACTTAATAAACAAATATTGGGTTTTAGGAGAAGAAACATGCTCTGATGCCCAAAACGAGAATCGACCCCGAAAAGGCCACAGGCCAAAAGTGGGATGCGAGACAAAAAAAAATGGGACCCGAGGACCAAAATTGGGTTCCCAGGTCGAAGACAGGGCAACCGGACAAGAAACGACCTCTAAGGCTCGAAATGAGTCCCGACGACTAAAACTTGACAAGAAGCACCCATCAGGCACCCAACTCGACACCCATGGGATGCCGACCCACCCGGGCTTCCACCTAGCACACCTTGGCACCCACCCACCCTCGCACCCAACCTCGCACCCAACTTAGCACCTTTGAACCCACATTGGCACTCACCCTGACCCTGGCACCTTGGAACCCACATTGGCACTCACCTTGACCCTGGCACCCACCTTTGCACTCACCTTGGGACCCACCCTGGCTCCCACCTCGGCACCCACCCAGACACCCACCTTGGTTCCTTGGCACCCACCTTGGATCCTTGGCACCCACCCCGACACCCACCTTGGCACGCAACTTGGCTACTTGCCACCCACCTTGGCTCCTTGACGCCCACCCCGACAACCACCCCGTGACCTACCCTGGCTAGGGTTGGTGCACACCCACCCTGGTGCCCACCTTGGCACCCACCCTATGACCCACCTTGGCACGCACCTTAGTACCCACCCCGTTACCCACCCTAGGACCCACCCCGTGACCCACCTTGGCCAGGGTGGGTGCCTTGGTGCGCACAACTTGCCTGGGCTGCACACCAGGGCGGGCTCAAGATGGCACCCGCGTTCCGTTTTTTTCACTATCTTTCAAAACGGAAATTTTAAAATCTCATTTTTTTCTTTTTTTTGCCTTTTCTGGAAATTAGTGAAGGCAGCGCATCAAAGGTGCGCAATGCTGGTGCGAACCCGGGAGCGCTCCGATGTGTGCTCCAAGGTGCGGCGTGCACGAAGTCCGAGCCCGGTTTGCCCCGGGTGCGCACCTCGCGTGCACCTTCGCCGGGGTGAGCACCTTGGCTGGGTTGCGCGCCCTGGTGCGTACCAAGGAGCGCTCTGAAGTGTGCTCCAAGGTGCGGCGTGCACGAAGTCGGAGCCCGGTTTGCCCCGGGTGTGCACCTCGGGTGCGCACCTCGCGTGCACCTTCGCTGCGGTGGGCACCTTGGCTGGGTTGCGCGCCTTGGTGGGCACCATGCAGTGCACGAAGTCGGAGCCCGGTTTGCCCCGGGCGCGCACCTCCGCCAGGGTGGGCACCTTGGTGCGCACAACTTGCCTGGGCTGCGCATCAGGAAGGGCTCAAGATGGCACCCGCGTTCCGTTTTTTTCACTATCTTTCAGAACGGAAATTTTAAAATATCGTTTTTTTTTGCCTTTTCTGGAAATTAGTGAAGGCAGCGCATCAAAGGTGCGCAACGCTGGTGCGAACCTGGGAGCGCTCCGATGTGTGCTCCAAGGTGCGGCGTGCACGAAGTCGGAGCCCGGTTTGCCTCGGGTGCGCCCTGGTGGGCACCATGGTGCGCACCAAGGAGCGCTCCGAAGTGTGCTCCAAGGTGCGGCCTGCACGAAGTCGGAGCCCGGTTTGCCCCGGGTGTGCACCTCGGGTGGGCACCTTGGTGCGCATGCCTTGCCTGGGCTGCGCACCAGGGCGGGCTCAAGATGGCACCCGCGTTCCTTTTTTTTCACTATCTTTCAAAACGGAAATTTTAAAATCTCATTTTTTTTTGCCTTTTTCTGGAAATTAGTGAAGGCAGCGCATCAAAGGTGCGCACCTCGCTGCCCACCACGGTGCGCAACGCCGGTGGGCACCCGGGAGTGCTTCGAAGTGTGCTCCAAGGTGCTGCGTGCACGTTGTCGGAGCCCGGTTTGCCCCGGGTGCGCACCTCGCGTGCACCTTCGTCGGGGTGGGCACCTTGGCTTGGTTTGCCCCGGCTGCGCTCCGAAGCGGGGTTATTGGAGCGCCGCCTCTTTTTTTGTCGGAGCGTTTGGTGGGGTTTCTCGCATTGGCTCTTCCGAGGCCCGGTTGCCACCCTGGCGCGCACGAAGTCGGAAGTAGGGTTAATTGCCCGGGTGCGCACCTTTGCCAGGGTGGCACCTTACCTGGGCTGCGCACCAGGGCGGGCTCAAGATGGCACGCGCGTTCCGTTTTTTTCACTATCTTTCAAAACGGAAATTTTAAAATCTCCTTTTTTTTTTGCCTTTTCTGGAAATTAGTGAAGGCAGCGCATCAAAGGTGCGCACCTCGCTGCCCACCTTGGTGTGCTCTGAGGTGCGCACCCGGGAGCGCTACGAAGTGTGCTCCAAGGTGCGGCGTGCACGTTGTCGGAGCCCGGTTTGCCCCGGGTGCGCACCTCGCCTGCACCTTGGCCGGGGTGGGCACCTTGGCTGGGTTTGCCCAGGGTGCGCTCCGAAGCGGGGTTACTGGAGCGCCCCCTCTTTTTTTGTCAGAGAGTTTGGTGGGGTTTCTCGCATTGGCTCTTCCCAGGCCCGGTTGTTGGGTGCGCTCCCACCCTGGCGCGCGCGAAGTTGGAAGTTGGGTTAATTGCCCGGGCGCGCACCTTCGCCAGGGTGGGCACCTTGGTGCGCAAACCTTGGCTGGGCTGCGCACCAGGGCGGGCTCAAGATGGCACCAGCATTCCCTTTTTCTCACTATCTTTCAAAACGGAAATTTTAAAATCTCGTTTTTTTTTTGCCTTTTATGGAAATTAGTGAAGGCATCGCATCAAAGGTGCGCACCTCGCTGCCCACCTTGGTGTGCTCCGAGGTGCCCACCACGGTGCGCAACGCCGGTGCGAACCCGGGAGCGCCCCGATGTGTGCTCCAAGGTGCGGCGTGCACGAAGTCGGACCCCGGTTTGCCCCGGGTGCGCACCTCGCGTGCACCTTGGTGCGCACACCTTGGCTGGGTTGCGCGGCCTGGTGGGCACCATGGTGCGCACCAAGGAGCGCTCCGAAGTGTGCTCCAAGGTGCGGCGTGCACGAAGTCGGAGCCCGGTTTGCCCCGGGTGCGCACCTTCGCCGCGGTGGGCACCATGGCGTGCACGAAGTCGGAGCCCGGTTTGCCCCGGGTGCGCACCTCGCGTGCACCTTCGCCGGGGTGGGCACCTCGGCTAGGTTGCGCGCCCTGGTGCGCACCAAGGAGCGCTCTGAAGTGTGCTCCAAGGTGCGGCGTGCACGAAGTCGGAGCCCGGTTTGCCCCGGGTGTGCACCTCGCGTGCACCTTCGCTGCGGTGGGCACCTTGGCTGGGTTGCGCGCCTTGGTGGGCACCATGCAGTGCACGAAGTCGGAGCCCGGTTTGCCCCGGGCGCGCACCTCCGCCAGGGTGGGCACCTTGGTGCGCACAACTTGCCTGGGCTGCGCACCAGGAAGGGCTCAAGATGGCACCCGCGTTCCGTTTTTTTCACTATCTTTCAGAACGGAAATTTTAAAATATCGTTTTTTTTTGCCTTTTCTGGAAATTAGTGAAGGCAGCGCATCAAAGGTGCGCAACGCTGGTGCGAACCTGGGAGCGCTCCGATGTGTGCTCCAAGGTGCGGCGTGCACGAAGTCGGACCCCGGTTTGCCCCGGGTGCGCACCTCGCGTGCACCTTGGTGCGCACACCTTGGCTGGGTTGCGCGCCCTGGTGGGCACCATGGTGCGCACCAAGGAGCGCTCCGAAGTGTGCTCCAAGGTGCGGCGTGCACGAAGTCGGAGCCCGGTTTGCCCCGGGTGCGCACCTCGCGTGCACCTTCGCCGCGGTGGGCACCATGGCGTGCACGAAGTCGGAGCCCGGTTTGCCCCGGGTGCGCACCTCGCGTGCACCTTCGCCGGGGTGGGCACCTTAGTGTGCAGACCTTGGCTGGGTTGCGCGCCCTGGTGGGCACCATGGTGCGCACCAAGGAGCGCTCCGAAGTGTGCTCCAAGGTGCGGCCTGCACGAAGTCGGAGCCCGGTTTGCCCCGGGTGTGCACCTCGGGTGGGCACCTTGGTGCGCATGCCTTGCCTGGGCTGCGCACCAGGGCGGGCTCAAGATGGCACCCGCGTTCCTTTTTTTTCACTATCTTTCAAAACGGAAATTTTAAAATCTCATTTTTTTTTGCCTTTTTCTGGAAATTAGTGAAGGCAGCGCATCAAAGGTGCGCACCTCGCTGCCCACCACGGTGCGCAACGCCGGTGGGCACCCGGGAGTGCTTCGAAGTGTGCTCCAAGGTGCTGCGTGCACGTTGTCGGAGCCCGGTTTGCCCCGGGTGCGCACCTCGCGTGCACCTTCGTCGGGGTGGGCACCTTGGCTGGGTTTGCCCCGGCTGCGCTCCGAAGCGGGGTTATTGGAGCGCCGCCTCTTTTTTTGTCGGAGCGTTTGGTGGGGTTTCTCGCATTGGCTCTTCCGAGGCCCGGTTGCCACCCTGGCGCGCACGAAGTCGGAAGTAGGGTTAATTGCCCGGGTGCGCACCTTTGCCAGGGTGGGCACCTTACCTGGGCTGCGCACCAGGGCGGGCTCAAGATGGCACGCGCGTTCCGTTTTTTTCACTATCTTTCAAAACGGAAATTTTAAAATCTCCTTTTTTTTTTGCCTTTTCTGGAAATTAGTGAAGGCAGCGCATCAAAGGTGCGCACCTCGCTGCCCACCTTGGTGTGCTCTGAGGTGCGCACCCGGGAGCGCTACGAAGTGTGCTCCAAGGTGCGGCGTGCACGTTGTCGGAGCCCGGTTTGCCCCGGGTGCGCACCTCGCCTGCACCTTGGCCGGGGTGGGCACCTTGGCTGGGTTTGCCCAGGGTGCGCTCCGAAGCGGGGTTACTGGAGCGCCCCCTCTTTTTTTGTCAGAGCGTTTGGTGGGGTTTCTCGCATTGGCTCTTCCCAGGCCCGGTTGTTGGGTGCGCTCCCACCCTGGCGCGCGCGAAGTTGGAAGTTGGGTTAATTGCCCGGGCGCGCACCTTCGCCAGGGTGGGCACCTTGGTGCGCACACCTTGGCTGGGCTGCGCACCAGGGCGGGCTCAAGATGGCACCAGCATTCCCTTTTTCTCACTATCTTTCAAAACGGAAATTTTAAAATCTCGTTTTTTTTTTGCCTTTTATGGAAATTAGTGAAGGCATCGCATCAAAGGTGCGCACCTCGCTGCCCACCTTGGTGTGCTCCGAGGTGCCCACCACGGTGCGCAACGCCGGTGCGAACCCGGGAGCGCCCCGATGTGTGCTCCAAGGTGCGGCGTGCACGAAGTCGGACCCCGGTTTGCCCCGGGTGCGCACCTCGCGTGCACCTTGGTGCGCACACCTTGGCTGGGTTGCGCGGCCTGGTGGGCACCATGGTGCGCACCAAGGAGCGCTCCGAAGTGTGCTCCAAGGTGCGGCGTGCACGAAGTCGGAGCCCGGTTTGCCCCGGGTACGCACCTCGCGTGCACCTTCGCCGGGGTGGGCACCTCGGCTGGGTTGCGCGCCCTGGTGCGCACCAAGGAGCGCTCCGAAGTGTGCTCCAAGGTGCGGCGTGCACGAAGTCGGAGCCCGGTTTGCCCCGGGTGCGCACCTTCGCCGCGGTGCGCACCATGGCGTGCACGAAGTCGGAGCCCGGTTTGCCCCGGGTGCGCACCTCGCGTGCACCTTCGGCGGGGTTGCGCGCCCTGGTGGGCACCATGGTGTGCACCAAGGAGCGCTCCGAAGTGTGCTCCAAGGTGCGGCGTGCACGAAGTCGGAGCCCGGTTTGCCCCGGGTGCGCACCTCGCGTGCACCTTCGGCGGGGTTGCGCGCCCTGGTGGGCACCATGGTGCGCACCAAGGAGCGCTCCGAAGTGTGCTCCAAGGTGCGGCGTGCACGAAGTCGGAGCCCGGTTTGCCCCGGGTGCGCACCTCGCGTGCACCTTCGCCGCGGTGGGCACCATGGCGTGCACGAAGTCGGAGCCCGGTTTGCCCCGGGTGCGCACCTCGCGTGCACCTTCGCCGGGGTGGGCACCTCGGCTGGGTTGCGCGCCCTGGTGCGCACCAAGGAGCGCTCCGAAGTGTGCTCCAAGGTGCGGCGTGCACGAAGTCGGAGCCCGGTTTGCCCCGGGTGCGCACCTCGCGTGCACCTTCGCCAGGGTGGGCACCTCGGTGCGCACACCTTCTCAATGTTTTCTTGCCTTTTCTGGAAATTGGTGAAGGCAGCGCATCAAAGGTGCGCACCTCGGTGTGCTCCGAGGTGCGAACCCGAGAGCGCTCCGAGGTGCCCACGAAGTCGAAAGTCGGGTTAATTGCATTGTTTTCCCCGGGTGCGCTCCGAGGTGCGCAACATCGGCGCGCACCAAGGAGGGCTCCGAAGTGTGCTCCAAGGTGCGCACGATGGCGTGCACCTCTGGTGCGCACGATTCGGAGCTCGGTTTGACCGGGGTGCGCACACCTTGGCTGGGTTGCGCACCTTTTGTGCGCTCCAAGGTGCGCACGAAGTCGGAGCTCGGTTTGCCCCGGGTGCGCACCTTCGCCAGGGTGCGCACCTTGATGCGCACGCCTTGGCTGGGCTGCGCACCTTGGTGGGCGCCATGGTGCGCACCTTTCGTGCGCTCCAAGGTGCGCACGAAGTCGGAGCTCGGTTTGCCCCGGGTGCGCACCTTGGTGGGCGCCATGGTGCACTCCGAGGTGCCCAAGATTGGTGCGCACCAAGGAGCGCTCCGAAGTGCGCTCCAAGGTGCGCGCGAAGTCGAAAGTTGGGTTAATTGTCCGGTTTGCCTCGGGTGCGCACCTTGCGTGCACCTTCGCCAGGGTGGGCGCCTTGGTGCGCACACCTTGGCTGGGCTGCGCACACCTTGGCACCCGCGTTTCCTTCATTTTAAATTTTTTTTTTTTACAATCTCTCAAGTGGGAAATTCTATAATCTCAACTTTTTTTGCCTTTTCAGGAAACTTTTGAATGGAGCGCATCATTGGTGCGCTCCGAAGTGTGCTCCAAAGCTCTCTCCAGCTGCGTGCACCTGCCCCGGCCGCGCACCCGGCCCCGCCCAGCTTCGCTCACCTGTCCCGGGCGTCTGGTGCGGAACCTTAGAGTAAGAAACATCACCGTGCACCTTGGCCAACGTGCGCGACTCGACCGAGCGCGCACTGGCCGAGGTGCACACCGATTTCACCTGGGTGCGCGCGCAGCACCTCGGGCGCACCGGGGTGCGCGCACAACGCCCGGGTTGCACCGTGGCCTGTGTGCTCGGGGCGCCTCGGGTGCGCGCTCGGTGTCGCCCCCGCGCGCGCGGTAGTGCGGGCAGCGCACCCCGGCCCGGCCCGGCCCCGACGAGAACGCAAACGGGCAAAAGGTTTATTCAAATAGCATTGCGACGCCCGGCGAAAAACTAAAAAAGGGTGCAACACCGGGACTTCCCGGGAGGTCACCCATCCCAGTACTACTCCGGCCCAAGCGCGCTTAACTGCGGAGTTCTGATGGGATCCGGTGCACTAACGCTGGTATGATCGCACCCGTTATGAGCTTGTCGCAGTGTGTACTTAGCAAACCGCGACCCACGTGCGAATCCACCCCGGCCACCCACCCCCGTCGAGGTGCACACCCTCCCTCGCGAAGTGCGCCCCGTTCGCCAAGTGTGAGCCCTGCCCGGGTGCGCGCACCTTGCTAGGGCGTCGGGTGTGCACCCGGCCCGGCCTACGTGCGTGCACCTGGAGGGGGCGTCGTGTGCGTGCAGTGTCCCGTCTGCAACGCGGTGCCCACACACCACCTCGGGCGCAACGACCTGCGCTCACATGTGGGCCGAGTGCACCTTGGTGCATGTTCGGGGCGCCTCGGGTGCACGCTCGATCTTGCCCCGGTGCACCAAGGCGCTCGGTTTGCCCCGGGTGCGCACTTGGTGCAAGGTGGGCACCCAAAATAGGGATCAAGCACCAAAACACAAGTTTCGGGATGCAAAATGGGACCCAAGGACCACAAATGCGTTCCAAGACCCATGATGGGTCCACGAGAACAAAAATGTGTTCCGAGACTTAATAAACAAATATTGGGTTTTAGGAGAAGAAACATGCTCTGATGCCCAAAACGAGAATCGACCCCGAAAAGGCCACAGGCCAAAAGTGGGATGCGAGACAAAAAAAAATGGGACCCGAGGACCAAAATTGGGTTCCCAGGTCGAAGACAGGGCAACCGGACAAGAAACGACCTCTAAGGCTCGAAATGAGTCCCGACGACTAAAACTTGACAAGAAGCACCCATCAGGCACCCAACTCGACACCCATGGGATGCCGACCCACCCGGGCTTCCACCTAGCACACCTTGGCACCCACCCACCCTCGCACCCAACCTCGCACCCAACTTAGCACCTTTGAACCCACATTGGCACTCACCCTGACCCTGGCACCTTGGAACCCACATTGGCACTCACCTTGACCCTGGCACCCACCTTTGCACTCACCTTGGGACCCACCCTGGCTCCCACCTCGGCACCCACCCAGACACCCACCTTGGTTCCTTGGCACCCACCTTGGATCCTTGGCACCCACCCCGACACCCACCTTGGCACGCAACTTGGCTACTTGCCACCCACCTTGGCTCCTTGACGCCCACCCCGACAACCACCCCGTGACCTACCCTGGCTAGGGTTGGTGCACACCCACCCTGGTGCCCACCTTGGCACCCACCCTATGACCCACCTTGGCACGCACCTTAGTACCCACCCCGTTACCCACCCTAGGACCCACCCCGTGACCCACCTTGGCCAGGGTGGGTGCCTTGGTGCGCACAACTTGCCTGGGCTGCACACCAGGGCGGGCTCAAGATGGCACCCGCGTTCCGTTTTTTTCACTATCTTTCAAAACGGAAATTTTAAAATCTCATTTTTTTCTTTTTTTTGCCTTTTCTGGAAATTAGTGAAGGCAGCGCATCAAAGGTGCGCAATGCTGGTGCGAACCCGGGAGCGCTCCGATGTGTGCTCCAAGGTGCGGCGTGCACGAAGTCCGAGCCCGGTTTGCCCCGGGTGCGCACCTCGCGTGCACCTTCGCCGGGGTGAGCACCTTGGCTGGGTTGCGCGCCCTGGTGCGTACCAAGGAGCGCTCTGAAGTGTGCTCCAAGGTGCGGCGTGCACGAAGTCGGAGCCCGGTTTGCCCCGGGTGTGCACCTCGGGTGCGCACCTCGCGTGCACCTTCGCTGCGGTGGGCACCTTGGCTGGGTTGCGCGCCTTGGTGGGCACCATGCAGTGCACGAAGTCGGAGCCCGGTTTGCCCCGGGCGCGCACCTCCGCCAGGGTGGGCACCTTGGTGCGCACAACTTGCCTGGGCTGCGCATCAGGAAGGGCTCAAGATGGCACCCGCGTTCCGTTTTTTTCACTATCTTTCAGAACGGAAATTTTAAAATATCGTTTTTTTTTGCCTTTTCTGGAAATTAGTGAAGGCAGCGCATCAAAGGTGCGCAACGCTGGTGCGAACCTGGGAGCGCTCCGATGTGTGCTCCAAGGTGCGGCGTGCACGAAGTCGGAGCCCGGTTTGCCTCGGGTGCGCCCTGGTGGGCACCATGGTGCGCACCAAGGAGCGCTCCGAAGTGTGCTCCAAGGTGCGGCCTGCACGAAGTCGGAGCCCGGTTTGCCCCGGGTGTGCACCTCGGGTGGGCACCTTGGTGCGCATGCCTTGCCTGGGCTGCGCACCAGGGCGGGCTCAAGATGGCACCCGCGTTCCTTTTTTTTCACTATCTTTCAAAACGGAAATTTTAAAATCTCATTTTTTTTTGCCTTTTTCTGGAAATTAGTGAAGGCAGCGCATCAAAGGTGCGCACCTCGCTGCCCACCACGGTGCGCAACGCCGGTGGGCACCCGGGAGTGCTTCGAAGTGTGCTCCAAGGTGCTGCGTGCACGTTGTCGGAGCCCGGTTTGCCCCGGGTGCGCACCTCGCGTGCACCTTCGTCGGGGTGGGCACCTTGGCTTGGTTTGCCCCGGCTGCGCTCCGAAGCGGGGTTATTGGAGCGCCGCCTCTTTTTTTGTCGGAGCGTTTGGTGGGGTTTCTCGCATTGGCTCTTCCGAGGCCCGGTTGCCACCCTGGCGCGCACGAAGTCGGAAGTAGGGTTAATTGCCCGGGTGCGCACCTTTGCCAGGGTGGCACCTTACCTGGGCTGCGCACCAGGGCGGGCTCAAGATGGCACGCGCGTTCCGTTTTTTTCACTATCTTTCAAAACGGAAATTTTAAAATCTCCTTTTTTTTTTGCCTTTTCTGGAAATTAGTGAAGGCAGCGCATCAAAGGTGCGCACCTCGCTGCCCACCTTGGTGTGCTCTGAGGTGCGCACCCGGGAGCGCTACGAAGTGTGCTCCAAGGTGCGGCGTGCACGTTGTCGGAGCCCGGTTTGCCCCGGGTGCGCACCTCGCCTGCACCTTGGCCGGGGTGGGCACCTTGGCTGGGTTTGCCCAGGGTGCGCTCCGAAGCGGGGTTACTGGAGCGCCCCCTCTTTTTTTGTCAGAGAGTTTGGTGGGGTTTCTCGCATTGGCTCTTCCCAGGCCCGGTTGTTGGGTGCGCTCCCACCCTGGCGCGCGCGAAGTTGGAAGTTGGGTTAATTGCCCGGGCGCGCACCTTCGCCAGGGTGGGCACCTTGGTGCGCAAACCTTGGCTGGGCTGCGCACCAGGGCGGGCTCAAGATGGCACCAGCATTCCCTTTTTCTCACTATCTTTCAAAACGGAAATTTTAAAATCTCGTTTTTTTTTTGCCTTTTATGGAAATTAGTGAAGGCATCGCATCAAAGGTGCGCACCTCGCTGCCCACCTTGGTGTGCTCCGAGGTGCCCACCACGGTGCGCAACGCCGGTGCGAACCCGGGAGCGCCCCGATGTGTGCTCCAAGGTGCGGCGTGCACGAAGTCGGACCCCGGTTTGCCCCGGGTGCGCACCTCGCGTGCACCTTGGTGCGCACACCTTGGCTGGGTTGCGCGGCCTGGTGGGCACCATGGTGCGCACCAAGGAGCGCTCCGAAGTGTGCTCCAAGGTGCGGCGTGCACGAAGTCGGAGCCCGGTTTGCCCCGGGTGCGCACCTTCGCCGCGGTGGGCACCATGGCGTGCACGAAGTCGGAGCCCGGTTTGCCCCGGGTGCGCACCTCGCGTGCACCTTCGCCGGGGTGGGCACCTCGGCTGGGTTGCGCGCCCTGGTGCGCACCAAGGAGCGCTCTGAAGTGTGCTCCAAGGTGCGGCGTGCACGAAGTCGGAGCCCGGTTTGCCCCGGGTGTGCACCTCGCGTGCACCTTCGCTGCGGTGGGCACCTTGGCTGGGTTGCGCGCCTTGGTGGGCACCATGCAGTGCACGAAGTCGGAGCCCGGTTTGCCCCGGGCGCGCACCTCCGCCAGGGTGGGCACCTTGGTGCGCACAACTTGCCTGGGCTGCGCACCAGGAAGGGCTCAAGATGGCACCCGCGTTCCGTTTTTTTCACTATCTTTCAGAACGGAAATTTTAAAATATCGTTTTTTTTTGCCTTTTCTGGAAATTAGTGAAGGCAGCGCATCAAAGGTGCGCAACGCTGGTGCGAACCTGGGAGCGCTCCGATGTGTGCTCCAAGGTGCGGCGTGCACGAAGTCGGACCCCGGTTTGCCCCGGGTGCGCACCTCGCGTGCACCTTGGTGCGCACACCTTGGCTGGGTTGCGCGCCCTGGTGGGCACCATGGTGCGCACCAAGGAGCGCTCCGAAGTGTGCTCCAAGGTGCGGCGTGCACGAAGTCGGAGCCCGGTTTGCCCCGGGTGCGCACCTCGCGTGCACCTTCGCCGCGGTGGGCACCATGGCGTGCACGAAGTCGGAGCCCGGTTTGCCCCGGGTGCGCACCTCGCGTGCACCTTCGCCGGGGTGGGCACCTTAGTGTGCAGACCTTGGCTGGGTTGCGCGCCCTGGTGGGCACCATGGTGCGCACCAAGGAGCGCTCCGAAGTGTGCTCCAAGGTGCGGCCTGCACGAAGTCGGAGCCCGGTTTGCCCCGGGTGTGCACCTCGGGTGGGCACCTTGGTGCGCATGCCTTGCCTGGGCTGCGCACCAGGGCGGGCTCAAGATGGCACCCGCGTTCCTTTTTTTTCACTATCTTTCAAAACGGAAATTTTAAAATCTCATTTTTTTTTGCCTTTTTCTGGAAATTAGTGAAGGCAGCGCATCAAAGGTGCGCACCTCGCTGCCCACCACGGTGCGCAACGCCGGTGGGCACCCGGGAGTGCTTCGAAGTGTGCTCCAAGGTGCTGCGTGCACGTTGTCGGAGCCCGGTTTGCCCCGGGTGCGCACCTCGCGTGCACCTTCGTCGGGGTGGGCACCTTGGCTGGGTTTGCCCCGGCTGCGCTCCGAAGCGGGGTTATTGGAGCGCCGCCTCTTTTTTTGTCGGAGCGTTTGGTGGGGTTTCTCGCATTGGCTCTTCCGAGGCCCGGTTGCCACCCTGGCGCGCACGAAGTCGGAAGTAGGGTTAATTGCCCGGGTGCGCACCTTTGCCAGGGTGGGCACCTTACCTGGGCTGCGCACCAGGGCGGGCTCAAGATGGCACGCGCGTTCCGTTTTTTTCACTATCTTTCAAAACGGAAATTTTAAAATCTCCTTTTTTTTTTGCCTTTTCTGGAAATTAGTGAAGGCAGCGCATCAAAGGTGCGCACCTCGCTGCCCACCTTGGTGTGCTCTGAGGTGCGCACCCGGGAGCGCTACGAAGTGTGCTCCAAGGTGCGGCGTGCACGTTGTCGGAGCCCGGTTTGCCCCGGGTGCGCACCTCGCCTGCACCTTGGCCGGGGTGGGCACCTTGGCTGGGTTTGCCCAGGGTGCGCTCCGAAGCGGGGTTACTGGAGCGCCCCCTCTTTTTTTGTCAGAGCGTTTGGTGGGGTTTCTCGCATTGGCTCTTCCCAGGCCCGGTTGTTGGGTGCGCTCCCACCCTGGCGCGCGCGAAGTTGGAAGTTGGGTTAATTGCCCGGGCGCGCACCTTCGCCAGGGTGGGCACCTTGGTGCGCACACCTTGGCTGGGCTGCGCACCAGGGCGGGCTCAAGATGGCACCAGCATTCCCTTTTTCTCACTATCTTTCAAAACGGAAATTTTAAAATCTCGTTTTTTTTTTGCCTTTTATGGAAATTAGTGAAGGCATCGCATCAAAGGTGCGCACCTCGCTGCCCACCTTGGTGTGCTCCGAGGTGCCCACCACGGTGCGCAACGCCGGTGCGAACCCGGGAGCGCCCCGATGTGTGCTCCAAGGTGCGGCGTGCACGAAGTCGGACCCCGGTTTGCCCCGGGTGCGCACCTCGCGTGCACCTTGGTGCGCACACCTTGGCTGGGTTGCGCGGCCTGGTGGGCACCATGGTGCGCACCAAGGAGCGCTCCGAAGTGTGCTCCAAGGTGCGGCGTGCACGAAGTCGGAGCCCGGTTTGCCCCGGGTACGCACCTCGCGTGCACCTTCGCCGGGGTGGGCACCTCGGCTGGGTTGCGCGCCCTGGTGCGCACCAAGGAGCGCTCCGAAGTGTGCTCCAAGGTGCGGCGTGCACGAAGTCGGAGCCCGGTTTGCCCCGGGGTGCGCACCTTCGCCGCGGTGCGCACCATGGCGTGCACGAAGTCGGAGCCCGGTTTGCCCCGGGTGCGCACCTCGCGTGCACCTTCGGCGGGGTTGCGCGCCCTGGTGGGCACCATGGTGCGCACCAAGGAGCGCTCCGAAGTGTGCTCCAAGGTGCGGCGTGCACGAAGTCGGAGCCCGGTTTGCCCCGGGTGCGCACCTCGCGTGCACCTTCGGCGGGGTTGCGCGCCCTGGTGGGCACCATGGTGCGCACCAAGGAGCGCTCCGAAGTGTGCTCCAAGGTGCGGCGTGCACGAAGTCGGAGCCCGGTTTGCCCCGGGTGCGCACCTCGCGTGCACCTTCGCCGCGGTGGGCACCATGGCGTGCACGAAGTCGGAGCCCGGTTTGCCCCGGGTGCGCACCTCGCGTGCACCTTCGCCGGGGTGGGCACCTCGGCTGGGTTGCGCGCCCTGGTGCGCACCAAGGAGCGCTCCGAAGTGTGCTCCAAGGTGCGGCGTGCACGAAGTCGGAGCCCGGTTTGCCCCGGGTGCGCACCTCGCGTGCACCTTCGCCAGGGTGGGCACCTCGGTGCGCACACCTTCTCAATGTTTTCTTGCCTTTTCTGGAAATTGGTGAAGGCAGCGCATCAAAGGTGCGCACCTCGGTGTGCTCCGAGGTGCGAACCCGAGAGCGCTCCGAGGTGCCCACGAAGTCGAAAGTCGGGTTAATTGCATTGTTTTCCCCGGGTGCGCTCCGAGGTGCGCAACATCGGCGCGCACCAAGGAGGGCTCCGAAGTGTGCTCCAAGGTGCGCACGATGGCGTGCACCTCTGGTGCGCACGATTCGGAGCTCGGTTTGACCGGGGTGCGCACACCTTGGCTGGGTTGCGCACCTTTTGTGCGCTCCAAGGTGCGCACGAAGTCGGAGCTCGGTTTGCCCCGGGTGCGCACCTTCGCCAGGGTGCGCACCTTGATGCGCACGCCTTGGCTGGGCTGCGCACCTTGGTGGGCGCCATGGTGCGCACCTTTCGTGCGCTCCAAGGTGCGCACGAAGTCGGAGCTCGGTTTGCCCCGGGTGCGCACCTTGGTGGGCGCCATGGTGCACTCCGAGGTGCCCAAGATTGGTGCGCACCAAGGAGCGCTCCGAAGTGCGCTCCAAGGTGCGCGCGAAGTCGAAAGTTGGGTTAATTGTCCGGTTTGCCTCGGGTGCGCACCTTGCGTGCACCTTCGCCAGGGTGGGCGCCTTGGTGCGCACACCTTGGCTGGGCTGCGCACACCTTGGCACCCGCGTTTCCTTCATTTTAAATTTTTTTTTTTTACAATCTCTCAAGTGGGAAATTCTATAATCTCAACTTTTTTTGCCTTTTCAGGAAACTTTTGAATGGAGCGCATCATTGGTGCGCTCCGAAGTGTGCTCCAAAGCTCTCTCCAGCTGCGTGCACCTGCCCCGGCCGCGCACCCGGCCCCGCCCAGCTTCGCTCACCTGTCCCGGGCGTCTGGTGCGGAACCTTAGAGTAAGAAACATCACCGTGCACCTTGGCCAACGTGCGCGACTCGACCGAGCGCGCACTGGCCGAGGTGCACACCGATTTCACCTGGGTGCGCGCGCAGCACCTCGGGCGCACCGGGGTGCGCGCACAACGCCCGGGTTGCACCGTGGCCTGTGTGCTCGGGGCGCCTCGGGTGCGCGCTCGGTGTCGCCCCCCGCGCGCGCGGTAGTGCGGGCAGCGCACCCCGGCCCGGCCCGGCCCCGACGAGAACGCAAACGGGCAAAAGGTTTATTCAAATAGCATTGCGACGCCCGGCGAAAAACTAAAAAAGGGTGCAACACCGGGACTTCCCGGGAGGTCACCCATCCCAGTACTACTCCGGCCCAAGCGCGCTTAACTGCGGAGTTCTGATGGGATCCGGTGCACTAACGCTGGTATGATCGCACCCGTTATGAGCTTGTCGCAGTGTGTACTTAGCAAACCGCGACCCACGTGCGAATCCACCCCGGCCACCCACCCCCGTCGAGGTGCACACCCTCCCTCGCGAAGTGCGCCCCGTTCGCCAAGTGTGAGCCCTGCCCGGGTGCGCGCACCTTGCTAGGGCGTCGGGTGTGCACCCGGCCCGGCCTACGTGCGTGCACCTGGAGGGGGCGTCGTGTGCGTGCAGTGTCCCGTCTGCAACGCGGTGCCCACACACCACCTCGGGCGCAACGACCTGCGCTCACATGTGGGCCGAGTGCACCTTGGTGCATGTTCGGGGCGCCTCGGGTGCACGCTCGATCTTGCCCCGGTGCACCAAGGCGCTCGGTTTGCCCCGGGTGCGCACTTGGTGCAAGGTGGGCACCCAAAATAGGGATCAAGCACCAAAACACAAGTTTCGGGATGCAAAATGGGACCCAAGGACCACAAATGCGTTCCAAGACCCATGATGGGTCCACGAGAACAAAAATGTGTTCCGAGACTTAATAAACAAATATTGGGTTTTAGGAGAAGAAACATGCTCTGATGCCCAAAACGAGAATCGACCCCGAAAAGGCCACAGGCCAAAAGTGGGATGCGAGACAAAAAAAAATGGGACCCGAGGACCAAAATTGGGTTCCCAGGTCGAAGACAGGGCAACCGGACAAGAAACGACCTCTAAGGCTCGAAATGAGTCCCGACGACTAAAACTTGACAAGAAGCACCCATCAGGCACCCAACTCGACACCCATGGGATGCCGACCCACCCGGGCTTCCACCTAGCACACCTTGGCACCCACCCACCCTCGCACCCAACCTCGCACCCAACTTAGCACCTTTGAACCCACATTGGCACTCACCCTGACCCTGGCACCTTGGAACCCACATTGGCACTCACCTTGACCCTGGCACCCACCTTTGCACTCACCTTGGGACCCACCCTGGCTCCCACCTCGGCACCCACCCAGACACCCACCTTGGTTCCTTGGCACCCACCTTGGATCCTTGGCACCCACCCCGACACCCACCTTGGCACGCAACTTGGCTACTTGCCACCCACCTTGGCTCCTTGACGCCCACCCCGACAACCACCCCGTGACCTACCCTGGCTAGGGTTGGTGCACACCCACCCTGGTGCCCACCTTGGCACCCACCCTATGACCCACCTTGGCACGCACCTTAGTACCCACCCCGTTACCCACCCTAGGACCCACCCCGTGACCCACCTTGGCCAGGGTGGGTGCCTTGGTGCGCACAACTTGCCTGGGCTGCACACCAGGGCGGGCTCAAGATGGCACCCGCGTTCCGTTTTTTTCACTATCTTTCAAAACGGAAATTTTAAAATCTCATTTTTTTCTTTTTTTTGCCTTTTCTGGAAATTAGTGAAGGCAGCGCATCAAAGGTGCGCAATGCTGGTGCGAACCCGGGAGCGCTCCGATGTGTGCTCCAAGGTGCGGCGTGCACGAAGTCCGAGCCCGGTTTGCCCCGGGTGCGCACCTCGCGTGCACCTTCGCCGGGGTGAGCACCTTGGCTGGGTTGCGCGCCCTGGTGCGTACCAAGGAGCGCTCTGAAGTGTGCTCCAAGGTGCGGCGTGCACGAAGTCGGAGCCCGGTTTGCCCCGGGTGTGCACCTCGGGTGCGCACCTCGCGTGCACCTTCGCTGCGGTGGGCACCTTGGCTGGGTTGCGCGCCTTGGTGGGCACCATGCAGTGCACGAAGTCGGAGCCCGGTTTGCCCCGGGCGCGCACCTCCGCCAGGGTGGGCACCTTGGTGCGCACAACTTGCCTGGGCTGCGCATCAGGAAGGGCTCAAGATGGCACCCGCGTTCCGTTTTTTTCACTATCTTTCAGAACGGAAATTTTAAAATATCGTTTTTTTTTGCCTTTTCTGGAAATTAGTGAAGGCAGCGCATCAAAGGTGCGCAACGCTGGTGCGAACCTGGGAGCGCTCCGATGTGTGCTCCAAGGTGCGGCGTGCACGAAGTCGGAGCCCGCGGTTTGCCTCGGGTGCGCCCTGGTGGGCACCATGGTGCGCACCAAGGAGCGCTCCGAAGTGTGCTCCAAGGTGCGGCCTGCACGAAGTCGGAGCCCGGTTTGCCCCGGGTGTGCACCTCGGGTGGGCACCTTGGTGCGCATGCCTTGCCTGGGCTGCGCACCAGGGCGGGCTCAAGATGGCACCCGCGTTCCTTTTTTTTCACTATCTTTCAAAACGGAAATTTTAAAATCTCATTTTTTTTTGCCTTTTTCTGGAAATTAGTGAAGGCAGCGCATCAAAGGTGCGCACCTCGCTGCCCACCACGGTGCGCAACGCCGGTGGGCACCCGGGAGTGCTTCGAAGTGTGCTCCAAGGTGCTGCGTGCACGTTGTCGGAGCCCGGTTTGCCCCGGGTGCGCACCTCGCGTGCACCTTCGTCGGGGTGGGCACCTTGGCTTGGTTTGCCCCGGCTGCGCTCCGAAGCGGGGTTATTGGAGCGCCGCCTCTTTTTTTGTCGGAGCGTTTGGTGGGGTTTCTCGCATTGGCTCTTCCGAGGCCCGGTTGCCACCCTGGCGCGCACGAAGTCGGAAGTAGGGTTAATTGCCCGGGTGCGCACCTTTGCCAGGGTGGCACCTTACCTGGGCTGCGCACCAGGGCGGGCTCAAGATGGCACGCGCGTTCCGTTTTTTTCACTATCTTTCAAAACGGAAATTTTAAAATCTCCTTTTTTTTTTGCCTTTTCTGGAAATTAGTGAAGGCAGCGCATCAAAGGTGCGCACCTCGCTGCCCACCTTGGTGTGCTCTGAGGTGCGCACCCGGGAGCGCTACGAAGTGTGCTCCAAGGTGCGGCGTGCACGTTGTCGGAGCCCGGTTTGCCCCGGGTGCGCACCTCGCCTGCACCTTGGCCGGGGTGGGCACCTTGGCTGGGTTTGCCCAGGGTGCGCTCCGAAGCGGGGTTACTGGAGCGCCCCCTCTTTTTTTGTCAGAGAGTTTGGTGGGGTTTCTCGCATTGGCTCTTCCCAGGCCCGGTTGTTGGGTGCGCTCCCACCCTGGCGCGCGCGAAGTTGGAAGTTGGGTTAATTGCCCGGGCGCGCACCTTCGCCAGGGTGGGCACCTTGGTGCGCAAACCTTGGCTGGGCTGCGCACCAGGGCGGGCTCAAGATGGCACCAGCATTCCCTTTTTCTCACTATCTTTCAAAACGGAAATTTTAAAATCTCGTTTTTTTTTTGCCTTTTATGGAAATTAGTGAAGGCATCGCATCAAAGGTGCGCACCTCGCTGCCCACCTTGGTGTGCTCCGAGGTGCCCACCACGGTGCGCAACGCCGGTGCGAACCCGGGAGCGCCCCGATGTGTGCTCCAAGGTGCGGCGTGCACGAAGTCGGACCCCGGTTTGCCCCGGGTGCGCACCTCGCGTGCACCTTGGTGCGCACACCTTGGCTGGGTTGCGCGGCCTGGTGGGCACCATGGTGCGCACCAAGGAGCGCTCCGAAGTGTGCTCCAAGGTGCGGCGTGCACGAAGTCGGAGCCCGGTTTGCCCCGGGTGCGCACCTTCGCCGCGGTGGGCACCATGGCGTGCACGAAGTCGGAGCCCGGTTTGCCCCGGGTGCGCACCTCGCGTGCACCTTCGCCGGGGTGGGCACCTCGGCTGGGTTGCGCGCCCTGGTGCGCACCAAGGAGCGCTCTGAAGTGTGCTCCAAGGTGCGGCGTGCACGAAGTCGGAGCCCGGTTTGCCCCGGGTGTGCACCTCGCGTGCACCTTCGCTGCGGTGGGCACCTTGGCTGGGTTGCGCGCCTTGGTGGGCACCATGCAGTGCACGAAGTCGGAGCCCGGTTTGCCCCGGGCGCGCACCTCCGCCAGGGTGGGCACCTTGGTGCGCACAACTTGCCTGGGCTGCGCACCAGGAAGGGCTCAAGATGGCACCCGCGTTCCGTTTTTTTCACTATCTTTCAGAACGGAAATTTTAAAATATCGTTTTTTTTTGCCTTTTCTGGAAATTAGTGAAGGCAGCGCATCAAAGGTGCGCAACGCTGGTGCGAACCTGGGAGCGCTCCGATGTGTGCTCCAAGGTGCGGCGTGCACGAAGTCGGACCCCGGTTTGCCCCGGGTGCGCACCTCGCGTGCACCTTGGTGCGCACACCTTGGCTGGGTTGCGCGCCCTGGTGGGCACCATGGTGCGCACCAAGGAGCGCTCCGAAGTGTGCTCCAAGGTGCGGCGTGCACGAAGTCGGAGCCCGGTTTGCCCCGGGTGCGCACCTCGCGTGCACCTTCGCCGCGGTGGGCACCATGGCGTGCACGAAGTCGGAGCCCGGTTTGCCCCGGGTGCGCACCTCGCGTGCACCTTCGCCGGGGTGGGCACCTTAGTGTGCAGACCTTGGCTGGGTTGCGCGCCCTGGTGGGCACCATGGTGCGCACCAAGGAGCGCTCCGAAGTGTGCTCCAAGGTGCGGCCTGCACGAAGTCGGAGCCCGGTTTGCCCCGGGTGTGCACCTCGGGTGGGCACCTTGGTGCGCATGCCTTGCCTGGGCTGCGCACCAGGGCGGGCTCAAGATGGCACCCGCGTTCCTTTTTTTTCACTATCTTTCAAAACGGAAATTTTAAAATCTCATTTTTTTTTGCCTTTTTCTGGAAATTAGTGAAGGCAGCGCATCAAAGGTGCGCACCTCGCTGCCCACCACGGTGCGCAACGCCGGTGGGCACCCGGGAGTGCTTCGAAGTGTGCTCCAAGGTGCTGCGTGCACGTTGTCGGAGCCCGGTTTGCCCCGGGTGCGCACCTCGCGTGCACCTTCGTCGGGGTGGGCACCTTGGCTGGGTTTGCCCCGGCTGCGCTCCGAAGCGGGGTTATTGGAGCGCCGCCTCTTTTTTTGTCGGAGCGTTTGGTGGGGTTTCTCGCATTGGCTCTTCCGAGGCCCGGTTGCCACCCTGGCGCGCACGAAGTCGGAAGTAGGGTTAATTGCCCGGGTGCGCACCTTTGCCAGGGTGGGCACCTTACCTGGGCTGCGCACCAGGGCGGGCTCAAGATGGCACGCGCGTTCCGTTTTTTTCACTATCTTTCAAAACGGAAATTTTAAAATCTCCTTTTTTTTTTGCCTTTTCTGGAAATTAGTGAAGGCAGCGCATCAAAGGTGCGCACCTCGCTGCCCACCTTGGTGTGCTCTGAGGTGCGCACCCGGGAGCGCTACGAAGTGTGCTCCAAGGTGCGGCGTGCACGTTGTCGGAGCCCGGTTTGCCCCGGGTGCGCACCTCGCCTGCACCTTGGCCGGGGTGGGCACCTTGGCTGGGTTTGCCCAGGGTGCGCTCCGAAGCGGGGTTACTGGAGCGCCCCCTCTTTTTTTGTCAGAGCGTTTGGTGGGGTTTCTCGCATTGGCTCTTCCCAGGCCCGGTTGTTGGGTGCGCTCCCACCCTGGCGCGCGCGAAGTTGGAAGTTGGGTTAATTGCCCGGGCGCGCACCTTCGCCAGGGTGGGCACCTTGGTGCGCACACCTTGGCTGGGCTGCGCACCAGGGCGGGCTCAAGATGGCACCAGCATTCCCTTTTTCTCACTATCTTTCAAAACGGAAATTTTAAAATCTCGTTTTTTTTTTGCCTTTTATGGAAATTAGTGAAGGCATCGCATCAAAGGTGCGCACCTCGCTGCCCACCTTGGTGTGCTCCGAGGTGCCCACCACGGTGCGCAACGCCGGTGCGAACCCGGGAGCGCCCCGATGTGTGCTCCAAGGTGCGGCGTGCACGAAGTCGGACCCCGGTTTGCCCCGGGTGCGCACCTCGCGTGCACCTTGGTGCGCACACCTTGGCTGGGTTGCGCGGCCTGGTGGGCACCATGGTGCGCACCAAGGAGCGCTCCGAAGTGTGCTCCAAGGTGCGGCGTGCACGAAGTCGGAGCCCGGTTTGCCCCGGGTACGCACCTCGCGTGCACCTTCGCCGGGGTGGGCACCTCGGCTGGGTTGCGCGCCCTGGTGCGCACCAAGGAGCGCTCCGAAGTGTGCTCCAAGGTGCGGCGTGCACGAAGTCGGAGCCCGGTTTGCCCCGGGTGCGCACCTTCGCCGCGGTGCGCACCATGGCGTGCACGAAGTCGGAGCCCGGTTTGCCCCGGGTGCGCACCTCGCGTGCACCTTCGGCGGGGTTGCGCGCCCTGGTGGGCACCATGGTGCGCACCAAGGAGCGCTCCGAAGTGTGCTCCAAGGTGCGGCGTGCACGAAGTCGGAGCCCGGTTTGCCCCGGGTGCGCACCTCGCGTGCACCTTCGGCGGGGTTGCGCGCCCTGGTGGGCACCATGGTGCGCACCAAGGAGCGCTCCGAAGTGTGCTCCAAGGTGCGGCGTGCACGAAGTCGGAGCCCGGTTTGCCCCGGGTGCGCACCTCGCGTGCACCTTCGCCGCGGTGGGCACCATGGCGTGCACGAAGTCGGAGCCCGGTTTGCCCCGGGTGCGCACCTCGCGTGCACCTTCGCCGGGGTGGGCACCTCGGCTGGGTTGCGCGCCCTGGTGCGCACCAAGGAGCGCTCCGAAGTGTGCTCCAAGGTGCGGCGTGCACGAAGTCGGAGCCCGGTTTGCCCCGGGTGCGCACCTCGCGTGCACCTTCGCCAGGGTGGGCACCTCGGTGCGCACACCTTCTCAATGTTTTCTTGCCTTTTCTGGAAATTGGTGAAGGCAGCGCATCAAAGGTGCGCACCTCGGTGTGCTCCGAGGTGCGAACCCGAGAGCGCTCCGAGGTGCCCACGAAGTCGAAAGTCGGGTTAATTGCATTGTTTTCCCCGGGTGCGCTCCGAGGTGCGCAACATCGGCGCGCACCAAGGAGGGCTCCGAAGTGTGCTCCAAGGTGCGCACGATGGCGTGCACCTCTGGTGCGCACGATTCGGAGCTCGGTTTGACCGGGGTGCGCACACCTTGGCTGGGTTGCGCACCTTTTGTGCGCTCCAAGGTGCGCACGAAGTCGGAGCTCGGTTTGCCCCGGGTGCGCACCTTCGCCAGGGTGCGCACCTTGATGCGCACGCCTTGGCTGGGCTGCGCACCTTGGTGGGCGCCATGGTGCGCACCTTTCGTGCGCTCCAAGGTGCGCACGAAGTCGGAGCTCGGTTTGCCCCGGGTGCGCACCTTGGTGGGCGCCATGGTGCACTCCGAGGTGCCCAAGATTGGTGCGCACCAAGGAGCGCTCCGAAGTGCGCTCCAAGGTGCGCGCGAAGTCGAAAGTTGGGTTAATTGTCCGGTTTGCCTCGGGTGCGCACCTTGCGTGCACCTTCGCCAGGGTGGGCGCCTTGGTGCGCACACCTTGGCTGGGCTGCGCACACCTTGGCACCCGCGTTTCCTTCATTTTAAATTTTTTTTTTTTACAATCTCTCAAGTGGGAAATTCTATAATCTCAACTTTTTTTGCCTTTTCAGGAAACTTTTGAATGGAGCGCATCATTGGTGCGCTCCGAAGTGTGCTCCAAAGCTCTCTCCAGCTGCGTGCACCTGCCCCGGCCGCGCACCCGGCCCCGCCCAGCTTCGCTCACACTGTCCCGGGCGTCTGGTGCGGAACCTTAGAGTAAGAAACATCACCGTGCACCTTGGCCAACGTGCGCGACTCGACCGAGCGCGCACTGGCCGAGGTGCACACCGATTTCACCTGGGTGCGCGCGCAGCACCTCGGGCGCACCGGGGTGCGCGCACAACGCCCGGGTTGCACCGTGGCCTGTGTGCTCGGGGCGCCTCGGGTGCGCGCTCGGTGTCGCCCCCGCGCGCGCGGTAGTGCGGGCAGCGCACCCCGGCCCGGCCCGGCCCCGACGAGAACGCAAACGGGCAAAAGGTTTATTCAAATAGCATTGCGACGCCCGGCGAAAAACTAAAAAAGGGTGCAACACCGGGACTTCCCGGGAGGTCACCCATCCCAGTACTACTCCGGCCCAAGCGCGCTTAACTGCGGAGTTCTGATGGGATCCGGTGCACTAACGCTGGTATGATCGCACCCGTTATGAGCTTGTCGCAGTGTGTACTTAGCAAACCGCGACCCACGTGCGAATCCACCCCGGCCACCCACCCCCGTCGAGGTGCACACCCTCCCTCGCGAAGTGCGCCCCGTTCGCCAAGTGTGAGCCCTGCCCGGGTGCGCGCACCTTGCTAGGGCGTCGGGTGTGCACCCGGCCCGGCCTACGTGCGTGCACCTGGAGGGGGCGTCGTGTGCGTGCAGTGTCCCGTCTGCAACGCGGTGCCCACACACCACCTCGGGCGCAACGACCTGCGCTCACATGTGGGCCGAGTGCACCTTGGTGCATGTTCGGGGCGCCTCGGGTGCACGCTCGATCTTGCCCCGGTGCACCAAGGCGCTCGGTTTGCCCCGGGTGCGCACTTGGTGCAAGGTGGGCACCCAAAATAGGGATCAAGCACCAAAACACAAGTTTCGGGATGCAAAATGGGACCCAAGGACCACAAATGCGTTCCAAGACCCATGATGGGTCCACGAGAACAAAAATGTGTTCCGAGACTTAATAAACAAATATTGGGTTTTAGGAGAAGAAACATGCTCTGATGCCCAAAACGAGAATCGACCCCGAAAAGGCCACAGGCCAAAAGTGGGATGCGAGACAAAAAAAAATGGGACCCGAGGACCAAAATTGGGTTCCCAGGTCGAAGACAGGGCAACCGGACAAGAAACGACCTCTAAGGCTCGAAATGAGTCCCGACGACTAAAACTTGACAAGAAGCACCCATCAGGCACCCAACTCGACACCCATGGGATGCCGACCCACCCGGGCTTCCACCTAGCACACCTTGGCACCCACCCACCCTCGCACCCAACCTCGCACCCAACTTAGCACCTTTGAACCCACATTGGCACTCACCCTGACCCTGGCACCTTGGAACCCACATTGGCACTCACCTTGACCCTGGCACCCACCTTTGCACTCACCTTGGGACCCACCCTGGCTCCCACCTCGGCACCCACCCAGACACCCACCTTGGTTCCTTGGCACCCACCTTGGATCCTTGGCACCCACCCCGACACCCACCTTGGCACGCAACTTGGCTACTTGCCACCCACCTTGGCTCCTTGACGCCCACCCCGACAACCACCCCGTGACCTACCCTGGCTAGGGTTGGTGCACACCCACCCTGGTGCCCACCTTGGCACCCACCCTATGACCCACCTTGGCACGCACCTTAGTACCCACCCCGTTACCCACCCTAGGACCCACCCCGTGACCCACCTTGGCCAGGGTGGGTGCCTTGGTGCGCACAACTTGCCTGGGCTGCACACCAGGGCGGGCTCAAGATGGCACCCGCGTTCCGTTTTTTTCACTATCTTTCAAAACGGAAATTTTAAAATCTCATTTTTTTCTTTTTTTTGCCTTTTCTGGAAATTAGTGAAGGCAGCGCATCAAAGGTGCGCAATGCTGGTGCGAACCCGGGAGCGCTCCGATGTGTGCTCCAAGGTGCGGCGTGCACGAAGTCCGAGCCCGGTTTGCCCCGGGTGCGCACCTCGCGTGCACCTTCGCCGGGGTGAGCACCTTGGCTGGGTTGCGCGCCCTGGTGCGTACCAAGGAGCGCTCTGAAGTGTGCTCCAAGGTGCGGCGTGCACGAAGTCGGAGCCCGGTTTGCCCCGGGTGTGCACCTCGGGTGCGCACCTCGCGTGCACCTTCGCTGCGGTGGGCACCTTGGCTGGGTTGCGCGCCTTGGTGGGCACCATGCAGTGCACGAAGTCGGAGCCCGGTTTGCCCCGGGCGCGCACCTCCGCCAGGGTGGGCACCTTGGTGCGCACAACTTGCCTGGGCTGCGCATCAGGAAGGGCTCAAGATGGCACCCGCGTTCCGTTTTTTTCACTATCTTTCAGAACGGAAATTTTAAAATATCGTTTTTTTTTGCCTTTTCTGGAAATTAGTGAAGGCAGCGCATCAAAGGTGCGCAACGCTGGTGCGAACCTGGGAGCGCTCCGATGTGTGCTCCAAGGTGCGGCGTGCACGAAGTCGGAGCCCGGTTTGCCTCGGGTGCGCCCTGGTGGGCACCATGGTGCGCACCAAGGAGCGCTCCGAAGTGTGCTCCAAGGTGCGGCCTGCACGAAGTCGGAGCCCGGTTTGCCCCGGGTGTGCACCTCGGGTGGGCACCTTGGTGCGCATGCCTTGCCTGGGCTGCGCACCAGGGCGGGCTCAAGATGGCACCCGCGTTCCTTTTTTTTCACTATCTTTCAAAACGGAAATTTTAAAATCTCATTTTTTTTTGCCTTTTTCTGGAAATTAGTGAAGGCAGCGCATCAAAGGTGCGCACCTCGCTGCCCACCACGGTGCGCAACGCCGGTGGGCACCCGGGAGTGCTTCGAAGTGTGCTCCAAGGTGCTGCGTGCACGTTGTCGGAGCCCGGTTTGCCCCGGGTGCGCACCTCGCGTGCACCTTCGTCGGGGTGGGCACCTTGGCTTGGTTTGCCCCGGCTGCGCTCCGAAGCGGGGTTATTGGAGCGCCGCCTCTTTTTTTGTCGGAGCGTTTGGTGGGGTTTCTCGCATTGGCTCTTCCGAGGCCCGGTTGCCACCCTGGCGCGCACGAAGTCGGAAGTAGGGTTAATTGCCCGGGTGCGCACCTTTGCCAGGGTGGCACCTTACCTGGGCTGCGCACCAGGGCGGGCTCAAGATGGCACGCGCGTTCCGTTTTTTTCACTATCTTTCAAAACGGAAATTTTAAAATCTCCTTTTTTTTTTGCCTTTTCTGGAAATTAGTGAAGGCAGCGCATCAAAGGTGCGCACCTCGCTGCCCACCTTGGTGTGCTCTGAGGTGCGCACCCGGGAGCGCTACGAAGTGTGCTCCAAGGTGCGGCGTGCACGTTGTCGGAGCCCGGTTTGCCCCGGGTGCGCACCTCGCCTGCACCTTGGCCGGGGTGGGCACCTTGGCTGGGTTTGCCCAGGGTGCGCTCCGAAGCGGGGTTACTGGAGCGCCCCCTCTTTTTTTGTCAGAGAGTTTGGTGGGGTTTCTCGCATTGGCTCTTCCCAGGCCCGGTTGTTGGGTGCGCTCCCACCCTGGCGCGCGCGAAGTTGGAAGTTGGGTTAATTGCCCGGGCGCGCACCTTCGCCAGGGTGGGCACCTTGGTGCGCAAACCTTGGCTGGGCTGCGCACCAGGGCGGGCTCAAGATGGCACCAGCATTCCCTTTTTCTCACTATCTTTCAAAACGGAAATTTTAAAATCTCGTTTTTTTTTTGCCTTTTATGGAAATTAGTGAAGGCATCGCATCAAAGGTGCGCACCTCGCTGCCCACCTTGGTGTGCTCCGAGGTGCCCACCACGGTGCGCAACGCCGGTGCGAACCCGGGAGCGCCCCGATGTGTGCTCCAAGGTGCGGCGTGCACGAAGTCGGACCCCGGTTTGCCCCGGGTGCGCACCTCGCGTGCACCTTGGTGCGCACACCTTGGCTGGGTTGCGCGGCCTGGTGGGCACCATGGTGCGCACCAAGGAGCGCTCCGAAGTGTGCTCCAAGGTGCGGCGTGCACGAAGTCGGAGCCCGGTTTGCCCCGGGTGCGCACCTTCGCCGCGGTGGGCACCATGGCGTGCACGAAGTCGGAGCCCGGTTTGCCCCGGGTGCGCACCTCGCGTGCACCTTCGCCGGGGTGGGCACCTCGGCTGGGTTGCGCGCCCTGGTGCGCACCAAGGAGCGCTCTGAAGTGTGCTCCAAGGTGCGGCGTGCACGAAGTCGGAGCCCGGTTTGCCCCGGGTGTGCACCTCGCGTGCACCTTCGCTGCGGTGGGCACCTTGGCTGGGTTGCGCGCCTTGGTGGGCACCATGCAGTGCACGAAGTCGGAGCCCGGTTTGCCCCGGGCGCGCACCTCCGCCAGGGTGGGCACCTTGGTGCGCACAACTTGCCTGGGCTGCGCACCAGGAAGGGCTCAAGATGGCACCCGCGTTCCGTTTTTTTCACTATCTTTCAGAACGGAAATTTTAAAATATCGTTTTTTTTTGCCTTTTCTGGAAATTAGTGAAGGCAGCGCATCAAAGGTGCGCAACGCTGGTGCGAACCTGGGAGCGCTCCGATGTGTGCTCCAAGGTGCGGCGTGCACGAAGTCGGACCCCGGTTTGCCCCGGGTGCGCACCTCGCGTGCACCTTGGTGCGCACACCTTGGCTGGGTTGCGCGCCCTGGTGGGCACCATGGTGCGCACCAAGGAGCGCTCCGAAGTGTGCTCCAAGGTGCGGCGTGCACGAAGTCGGAGCCCGGTTTGCCCCGGGTGCGCACCTCGCGTGCACCTTCGCCGCGGTGGGCACCATGGCGTGCACGAAGTCGGAGCCCGGTTTGCCCCGGGTGCGCACCTCGCGTGCACCTTCGCCGGGGTGGGCACCTTAGTGTGCAGACCTTGGCTGGGTTGCGCGCCCTGGTGGGCACCATGGTGCGCACCAAGGAGCGCTCCGAAGTGTGCTCCAAGGTGCGGCCTGCACGAAGTCGGAGCCCGGTTTGCCCCGGGTGTGCACCTCGGGTGGGCACCTTGGTGCGCATGCCTTGCCTGGGCTGCGCACCAGGGCGGGCTCAAGATGGCACCCGCGTTCCTTTTTTTTCACTATCTTTCAAAACGGAAATTTTAAAATCTCATTTTTTTTTGCCTTTTTCTGGAAATTAGTGAAGGCAGCGCATCAAAGGTGCGCACCTCGCTGCCCACCACGGTGCGCAACGCCGGTGGGCACCCGGGAGTGCTTCGAAGTGTGCTCCAAGGTGCTGCGTGCACGTTGTCGGAGCCCGGTTTGCCCCGGGTGCGCACCTCGCGTGCACCTTCGTCGGGGTGGGCACCTTGGCTGGGTTTGCCCCGGCTGCGCTCCGAAGCGGGGTTATTGGAGCGCCGCCTCTTTTTTTGTCGGAGCGTTTGGTGGGGTTTCTCGCATTGGCTCTTCCGAGGCCCGGTTGCCACCCTGGCGCGCACGAAGTCGGAAGTAGGGTTAATTGCCCGGGTGCGCACCTTTGCCAGGGTGGGCACCTTACCTGGGCTGCGCACCAGGGCGGGCTCAAGATGGCACGCGCGTTCCGTTTTTTTCACTATCTTTCAAAACGGAAATTTTAAAATCTCCTTTTTTTTTTGCCTTTTCTGGAAATTAGTGAAGGCAGCGCATCAAAGGTGCGCACCTCGCTGCCCACCTTGGTGTGCTCTGAGGTGCGCACCCGGGAGCGCTACGAAGTGTGCTCCAAGGTGCGGCGTGCACGTTGTCGGAGCCCGGTTTGCCCCGGGTGCGCACCTCGCCTGCACCTTGGCCGGGGTGGGCACCTTGGCTGGGTTTGCCCAGGGTGCGCTCCGAAGCGGGGTTACTGGAGCGCCCCCTCTTTTTTTGTCAGAGCGTTTGGTGGGGTTTCTCGCATTGGCTCTTCCCAGGCCCGGTTGTTGGGTGCGCTCCCACCCTGGCGCGCGCGAAGTTGGAAGTTGGGTTAATTGCCCGGGCGCGCACCTTCGCCAGGGTGGGCACCTTGGTGCGCACACCTTGGCTGGGCTGCGCACCAGGGCGGGCTCAAGATGGCACCAGCATTCCCTTTTTCTCACTATCTTTCAAAACGGAAATTTTAAAATCTCGTTTTTTTTTTGCCTTTTATGGAAATTAGTGAAGGCATCGCATCAAAGGTGCGCACCTCGCTGCCCACCTTGGTGTGCTCCGAGGTGCCCACCACGGTGCGCAACGCCGGTGCGAACCCGGGAGCGCCCCGATGTGTGCTCCAAGGTGCGGCGTGCACGAAGTCGGACCCCGGTTTGCCCCGGGTGCGCACCTCGCGTGCACCTTGGTGCGCACACCTTGGCTGGGTTGCGCGGCCTGGTGGGCACCATGGTGCGCACCAAGGAGCGCTCCGAAGTGTGCTCCAAGGTGCGGCGTGCACGAAGTCGGAGCCCGGTTTGCCCCGGGTACGCACCTCGCGTGCACCTTCGCCGCGGTGGGCACCTCGGCTGGGTTGCGCGCCCTGGTGCGCACCAAGGAGCGCTCCGAAGTGTGCTCCAAGGTGCGGCGTGCACGAAGTCGGAGCCCGGTTTGCCCCGGGTGCGCACCTTCGCCGCGGTGCGCACCATGGCGTGCACGAAGTCGGAGCCCGGTTTGCCCCGGGTGCGCACCTCGCGTGCACCTTCGGCGGGGTTGCGCGCCCTGGTGGGCACCATGGTGCGCACCAAGGAGCGCTCCGAAGTGTGCTCCAAGGTGCGGCGTGCACGAAGTCGGAGCCCGGTTTGCCCCGGGTGCGCACCTCGCGTGCACCTTCGGCGGGGTTGCGCGCCCTGGTGGGCACCATGGTGCGCACCAAGGAGCGCTCCGAAGTGTGCTCCAAGGTGCGGCGTGCACGAAGTCGGAGCCCGGTTTGCCCCGGGTGCGCACCTCGCGTGCACCTTCGCCGCGGTGGGCACCATGGCGTGCACGAAGTCGGAGCCCGGTTTGCCCCGGGTGCGCACCTCGCGTGCACCTTCGCCGGGGTGGGCACCTCGGCTGGGTTGCGCGCCCTGGTGCGCACCAAGGAGCGCTCCGAAGTGTGCTCCAAGGTGCGGCGTGCACGAAGTCGGAGCCCGGTTTGCCCCGGGTGCGCACCTCGCGTGCACCTTCGCCAGGGTGGGCACCTCGGTGCGCACACCTTCTCAATGTTTTCTTGCCTTTTCTGGAAATTGGTGAAGGCAGCGCATCAAAGGTGCGCACCTCGGTGTGCTCCGAGGTGCGAACCCGAGAGCGCTCCGAGGTGCCCACGAAGTCGAAAGTCGGGTTAATTGCATTGTTTTCCCCGGGTGCGCTCCGAGGTGCGCAACATCGGCGCGCACCAAGGAGGGCTCCGAAGTGTGCTCCAAGGTGCGCACGATGGCGTGCACCTCTGGTGCGCACGATTCGGAGCTCGGTTTGACCGGGGTGCGCACACCTTGGCTGGGTTGCGCACCTTTTGTGCGCTCCAAGGTGCGCACGAAGTCGGAGCTCGGTTTGCCCCGGGTGCGCACCTTCGCCAGGGTGCGCACCTTGATGCGCACGCCTTGGCTGGGCTGCGCACCTTGGTGGGCGCCATGGTGCGCACCTTTCGTGCGCTCCAAGGTGCGCACGAAGTCGGAGCTCGGTTTGCCCCGGGTGCGCACCTTGGTGGGCGCCATGGTGCACTCCGAGGTGCCCAAGATTGGTGCGCACCAAGGAGCGCTCCGAAGTGCGCTCCAAGGTGCGCGCGAAGTCGAAAGTTGGGTTAATTGTCCGGTTTGCCTCGGGTGCGCACCTTGCGTGCACCTTCGCCAGGGTGGGCGCCTTGGTGCGCACACCTTGGCTGGGCTGCGCACACCTTGGCACCCGCGTTTCCTTCATTTTAAATTTTTTTTTTTTACAATCTCTCAAGTGGGAAATTCTATAATCTCAACTTTTTTTGCCTTTTCAGGAAACTTTTGAATGGAGCGCATCATTGGTGCGCTCCGAAGTGTGCTCCAAAGCTCTCTCCAGCTGCGTGCACCTGCCCCGGCCGCGCACCCGGCCCCGCCCAGCTTCGCTCACCTGTCCCGGGCGTCTGGTGCGGAACCTTAGAGTAAGAAACATCACCGTGCACCTTGGCCAACGTGCGCGACTCGACCGAGCGCGCACTGGCCGAGGTGCACACCGATTTCACCTGGGTGCGCGCGCAGCACCTCGGGCGCACCGGGGTGCGCGCACAACGCCCGGGTTGCACCGTGGCCTGTGTGCTCGGGGCGCCTCGGGTGCGCGCTCGGTGTCGCCCCCGCGCGCGCGGTAGTGCGGGCAGCGCACCCCGGCCCGGCCCGGCCCCGACGAGAACGCAAACGGGCAAAAGGTTTATTCAAATAGCATTGCGACGCCCGGCGAAAAACTAAAAAAGGGTGCAACACCGGGACTTCCCGGGAGGTCACCCATCCCAGTACTACTCCGGCCCAAGCGCGCTTAACTGCGGAGTTCTGATGGGATCCGGTGCACTAACGCTGGTATGATCGCACCCGTTATGAGCTTGTCGCAGTGTGTACTTAGCAAACCGCGACCCACGTGCGAATCCACCCCGGCCACCCACCCCCGTCGAGGTGCACACCCTCCCTCGCGAAGTGCGCCCCGTTCGCCAAGTGTGAGCCCTGCCCGGGTGCGCGCACCTTGCTAGGGCGTCGGGTGTGCACCCGGCCCGGCCTACGTGCGTGCACCTGGAGGGGGCGTCGTGTGCGTGCAGTGTCCCGTCTGCAACGCGGTGCCCACACACCACCTCGGGCGCAACGACCTGCGCTCACATGTGGGCCGAGTGCACCTTGGTGCATGTTCGGGGCGCCTCGGGTGCACGCTCGATCTTGCCCCGGTGCACCAAGGCGCTCGGTTTGCCCCGGGTGCGCACTTGGTGCAAGGTGGGCACCCAAAATAGGGATCAAGCACCAAAACACAAGTTTCGGGATGCAAAATGGGACCCAAGGACCACAAATGCGTTCCAAGACCCATGATGGGTCCACGAGAACAAAAATGTGTTCCGAGACTTAATAAACAAATATTGGGTTTTAGGAGAAGAAACATGCTCTGATGCCCAAAACGAGAATCGACCCCGAAAAGGCCACAGGCCAAAAGTGGGATGCGAGACAAAAAAAAATGGGACCCGAGGACCAAAATTGGGTTCCCAGGTCGAAGACAGGGCAACCGGACAAGAAACGACCTCTAAGGCTCGAAATGAGTCCCGACGACTAAAACTTGACAAGAAGCACCCATCAGGCACCCAACTCGACACCCATGGGATGCCGACCCACCCGGGCTTCCACCTAGCACACCTTGGCACCCACCCACCCTCGCACCCAACCTCGCACCCAACTTAGCACCTTTGAACCCACATTGGCACTCACCCTGACCCTGGCACCTTGGAACCCACATTGGCACTCACCTTGACCCTGGCACCCACCTTTGCACTCACCTTGGGACCCACCCTGGCTCCCACCTCGGCACCCACCCAGACACCCACCTTGGTTCCTTGGCACCCACCTTGGATCCTTGGCACCCACCCCGACACCCACCTTGGCACGCAACTTGGCTACTTGCCACCCACCTTGGCTCCTTGACGCCCACCCCGACAACCACCCCGTGACCTACCCTGGCTAGGGTTGGTGCACACCCACCCTGGTGCCCACCTTGGCACCCACCCTATGACCCACCTTGGCACGCACCTTAGTACCCACCCCGTTACCCACCCTAGGACCCACCCCGTGACCCACCTTGGCCAGGGTGGGTGCCTTGGTGCGCACAACTTGCCTGGGCTGCACACCAGGGCGGGCTCAAGATGGCACCCGCGTTCCGTTTTTTTCACTATCTTTCAAAACGGAAATTTTAAAATCTCATTTTTTTCTTTTTTTTGCCTTTTCTGGAAATTAGTGAAGGCAGCGCATCAAAGGTGCGCAATGCTGGTGCGAACCCGGGAGCGCTCCGATGTGTGCTCCAAGGTGCGGCGTGCACGAAGTCCGAGCCCGGTTTGCCCCGGGTGCGCACCTCGCGTGCACCTTCGCCGGGGTGAGCACCTTGGCTGGGTTGCGCGCCCTGGTGCGTACCAAGGAGCGCTCTGAAGTGTGCTCCAAGGTGCGGCGTGCACGAAGTCGGAGCCCGGTTTGCCCCGGGTGTGCACCTCGGGTGCGCACCTCGCGTGCACCTTCGCTGCGGTGGGCACCTTGGCTGGGTTGCGCGCCTTGGTGGGCACCATGCAGTGCACGAAGTCGGAGCCCGGTTTGCCCCGGGCGCGCACCTCCGCCAGGGTGGGCACCTTGGTGCGCACAACTTGCCTGGGCTGCGCATCAGGAAGGGCTCAAGATGGCACCCGCGTTCCGTTTTTTTCACTATCTTTCAGAACGGAAATTTTAAAATATCGTTTTTTTTTGCCTTTTCTGGAAATTAGTGAAGGCAGCGCATCAAAGGTGCGCAACGCTGGTGCGAACCTGGGAGCGCTCCGATGTGTGCTCCAAGGTGCGGCGTGCACGAAGTCGGAGCCCGGTTTGCCTCGGGTGCGCCCTGGTGGGCACCATGGTGCGCACCAAGGAGCGCTCCGAAGTGTGCTCCAAGGTGCGGCCTGCACGAAGTCGGAGCCCGGTTTGCCCCGGGTGTGCACCTCGGGTGGGCACCTTGGTGCGCATGCCTTGCCTGGGCTGCGCACCAGGGCGGGCTCAAGATGGCACCCGCGTTCCTTTTTTTTCACTATCTTTCAAAACGGAAATTTTAAAATCTCATTTTTTTTTGCCTTTTTCTGGAAATTAGTGAAGGCAGCGCATCAAAGGTGCGCACCTCGCTGCCCACCACGGTGCGCAACGCCGGTGGGCACCCGGGAGTGCTTCGAAGTGTGCTCCAAGGTGCTGCGTGCACGTTGTCGGAGCCCGGTTTGCCCCGGGTGCGCACCTCGCGTGCACCTTCGTCGGGGTGGGCACCTTGGCTTGGTTTGCCCCGGCTGCGCTCCGAAGCGGGGTTATTGGAGCGCCGCCTCTTTTTTTGTCGGAGCGTTTGGTGGGGTTTCTCGCATTGGCTCTTCCGAGGCCCGGTTGCCACCCTGGCGCGCACGAAGTCGGAAGTAGGGTTAATTGCCCGGGTGCGCACCTTTGCCAGGGTGGCACCTTACCTGGGCTGCGCACCAGGGCGGGCTCAAGATGGCACGCGCGTTCCGTTTTTTTCACTATCTTTCAAAACGGAAATTTTAAAATCTCCTTTTTTTTTTGCCTTTTCTGGAAATTAGTGAAGGCAGCGCATCAAAGGTGCGCACCTCGCTGCCCACCTTGGTGTGCTCTGAGGTGCGCACCCGGGAGCGCTACGAAGTGTGCTCCAAGGTGCGGCGTGCACGTTGTCGGAGCCCGGTTTGCCCCGGGTGCGCACCTCGCCTGCACCTTGGCCGGGGTGGGCACCTTGGCTGGGTTTGCCCAGGGTGCGCTCCGAAGCGGGGTTACTGGAGCGCCCCCTCTTTTTTTGTCAGAGAGTTTGGTGGGGTTTCTCGCATTGGCTCTTCCCAGGCCCGGTTGTTGGGTGCGCTCCCACCCTGGCGCGCGCGAAGTTGGAAGTTGGGTTAATTGCCCGGGCGCGCACCTTCGCCAGGGTGGGCACCTTGGTGCGCAAACCTTGGCTGGGCTGCGCACCAGGGCGGGCTCAAGATGGCACCAGCATTCCCTTTTTCTCACTATCTTTCAAAACGGAAATTTTAAAATCTCGTTTTTTTTTTGCCTTTTATGGAAATTAGTGAAGGCATCGCATCAAAGGTGCGCACCTCGCTGCCCACCTTGGTGTGCTCCGAGGTGCCCACCACGGTGCGCAACGCCGGTGCGAACCCGGGAGCGCCCCGATGTGTGCTCCAAGGTGCGGCGTGCACGAAGTCGGACCCCGGTTTGCCCCGGGTGCGCACCTCGCGTGCACCTTGGTGCGCACACCTTGGCTGGGTTGCGCGGCCTGGTGGGCACCATGGTGCGCACCAAGGAGCGCTCCGAAGTGTGCTCCAAGGTGCGGCGTGCACGAAGTCGGAGCCCGGTTTGCCCCGGGTGCGCACCTTCGCCGCGGTGGGCACCATGGCGTGCACGAAGTCGGAGCCCGGTTTGCCCCGGGTGCGCACCTCGCGTGCACCTTCGCCGGGGTGGGCACCTCGGCTGGGTTGCGCGCCCTGGTGCGCACCAAGGAGCGCTCTGAAGTGTGCTCCAAGGTGCGGCGTGCACGAAGTCGGAGCCCGGTTTGCCCCGGGTGTGCACCTCGCGTGCACCTTCGCTGCGGTGGGCACCTTGGCTGGGTTGCGCGCCTTGGTGGGCACCATGCAGTGCACGAAGTCGGAGCCCGGTTTGCCCCGGGCGCGCACCTCCGCCAGGGTGGGCACCTTGGTGCGCACAACTTGCCTGGGCTGCGCACCAGGAAGGGCTCAAGATGGCACCCGCGTTCCGTTTTTTTCACTATCTTTCAGAACGGAAATTTTAAAATATCGTTTTTTTTTGCCTTTTCTGGAAATTAGTGAAGGCAGCGCATCAAAGGTGCGCAACGCTGGTGCGAACCTGGGAGCGCTCCGATGTGTGCTCCAAGGTGCGGCGTGCACGAAGTCGGACCCCGGTTTGCCCCGGGTGCGCACCTCGCGTGCACCTTGGTGCGCACACCTTGGCTGGGTTGCGCGCCCTGGTGGGCACCATGGTGCGCACCAAGGAGCGCTCCGAAGTGTGCTCCAAGGTGCGGCGTGCACGAAGTCGGAGCCCGGTTTGCCCCGGGTGCGCACCTCGCGTGCACCTTCGCCGCGGTGGGCACCATGGCGTGCACGAAGTCGGAGCCCGGTTTGCCCCGGGTGCGCACCTCGCGTGCACCTTCGCCGGGGTGGGCACCTTAGTGTGCAGACCTTGGCTGGGTTGCGCGCCCTGGTGGGCACCATGGTGCGCACCAAGGAGCGCTCCGAAGTGTGCTCCAAGGTGCGGCCTGCACGAAGTCGGAGCCCGGTTTGCCCCGGGTGTGCACCTCGGGTGGGCACCTTGGTGCGCATGCCTTGCCTGGGCTGCGCACCAGGGCGGGCTCAAGATGGCACCCGCGTTCCTTTTTTTTCACTATCTTTCAAAACGGAAATTTTAAAATCTCATTTTTTTTTGCCTTTTTCTGGAAATTAGTGAAGGCAGCGCATCAAAGGTGCGCACCTCGCTGCCCACCACGGTGCGCAACGCCGGTGGGCACCCGGGAGTGCTTCGAAGTGTGCTCCAAGGTGCTGCGTGCACGTTGTCGGAGCCCGGTTTGCCCCGGGTGCGCACCTCGCGTGCACCTTCGTCGGGGTGGGCACCTTGGCTGGGTTTGCCCCGGCTGCGCTCCGAAGCGGGGTTATTGGAGCGCCGCCTCTTTTTTTGTCGGAGCGTTTGGTGGGGTTTCTCGCATTGGCTCTTCCGAGGCCCGGTTGCCACCCTGGCGCGCACGAAGTCGGAAGTAGGGTTAATTGCCCGGGTGCGCACCTTTGCCAGGGTGGGCACCTTACCTGGGCTGCGCACCAGGGCGGGCTCAAGATGGCACGCGCGTTCCGTTTTTTTCACTATCTTTCAAAACGGAAATTTTAAAATCTCCTTTTTTTTTTGCCTTTTCTGGAAATTAGTGAAGGCAGCGCATCAAAGGTGCGCACCTCGCTGCCCACCTTGGTGTGCTCTGAGGTGCGCACCCGGGAGCGCTACGAAGTGTGCTCCAAGGTGCGGCGTGCACGTTGTCGGAGCCCGGTTTGCCCCGGGTGCGCACCTCGCCTGCACCTTGGCCGGGGTGGGCACCTTGGCTGGGTTTGCCCAGGGTGCGCTCCGAAGCGGGGTTACTGGAGCGCCCCCTCTTTTTTTGTCAGAGCGTTTGGTGGGGTTTCTCGCATTGGCTCTTCCCAGGCCCGGTTGTTGGGTGCGCTCCCACCCTGGCGCGCGCGAAGTTGGAAGTTGGGTTAATTGCCCGGGCGCGCACCTTCGCCAGGGTGGGCACCTTGGTGCGCACACCTTGGCTGGGCTGCGCACCAGGGCGGGCTCAAGATGGCACCAGCATTCCCTTTTTCTCACTATCTTTCAAAACGGAAATTTTAAAATCTCGTTTTTTTTTTGCCTTTTATGGAAATTAGTGAAGGCATCGCATCAAAGGTGCGCACCTCGCTGCCCACCTTGGTGTGCTCCGAGGTGCCCACCACGGTGCGCAACGCCGGTGCGAACCCGGGAGCGCCCCGATGTGTGCTCCAAGGTGCGGCGTGCACGAAGTCGGACCCCGGTTTGCCCCGGGTGCGCACCTCGCGTGCACCTTGGTGCGCACACCTTGGCTGGGTTGCGCGGCCTGGTGGGCACCATGGTGCGCACCAAGGAGCGCTCCGAAGTGTGCTCCAAGGTGCGGCGTGCACGAAGTCGGAGCCCGGTTTGCCCCGGGTACGCACCTCGCGTGCACCTTCGCCGGGGTGGGCACCTCGGCTGGGTTGCGCGCCCTGGTGCGCACCAAGGAGCGCTCCGAAGTGTGCTCCAAGGTGCGGCGTGCACGAAGTCGGAGCCCGGTTTGCCCCGGGTGCGCACCTTCGCCGCGGTGCGCACCATGGCGTGCACGAAGTCGGAGCCCGGTTTGCCCCGGGTGCGCACCTCGCGTGCACCTTCGGCGGGGTTGCGCGCCCTGGTGGGCACCATGGTGCGCACCAAGGAGCACTCCGAAGTGTGCTCCAAGGTGCGGCGTGCACGAAGTCGGAGCCCGGTTTGCCCCGGGTGCGCACCTCGCGTGCACCTTCGGCGGGGTTGCGCGCCCTGGTGGGCACCATGGTGCGCACCAAGGAGCGCTCCGAAGTGTGCTCCAAGGTGCGGCGTGCACGAAGTCGGAGCCCGGTTTGCCCCGGGTGCGCACCTCGCGTGCACCTTCGCCGCGGTGGGCACCATGGCGTGCACGAAGTCGGAGCCCGGTTTGCCCCGGGTGCGCACCTCGCGTGCACCTTCGCCGGGGTGGGCACCTCGGCTGGGTTGCGCGCCCTGGTGCGCACCAAGGAGCGCTCCGAAGTGTGCTCCAAGGTGCGGCGTGCACGAAGTCGGAGCCCGGTTTGCCCCGGGTGCGCACCTCGCGTGCACCTTCGCCAGGGTGGGCACCTCGGTGCGCACACCTTCTCAATGTTTTCTTGCCTTTTCTGGAAATTGGTGAAGGCAGCGCATCAAAGGTGCGCACCTCGGTGTGCTCCGAGGTGCGAACCCGAGAGCGCTCCGAGGTGCCCACGAAGTCGAAAGTCGGGTTAATTGCATTGTTTTCCCCGGGTGCGCTCCGAGGTGCGCAACATCGGCGCGCACCAAGGAGGGCTCCGAAGTGTGCTCCAAGGTGCGCACGATGGCGTGCACCTCTGGTGCGCACGATTCGGAGCTCGGTTTGACCGGGGTGCGCACACCTTGGCTGGGTTGCGCACCTTTTGTGCGCTCCAAGGTGCGCACGAAGTCGGAGCTCGGTTTGCCCCGGGTGCGCACCTTCGCCAGGGTGCGCACCTTGATGCGCACGCCTTGGCTGGGCTGCGCACCTTGGTGGGCGCCATGGTGCGCACCTTTCGTGCGCTCCAAGGTGCGCACGAAGTCGGAGCTCGGTTTGCCCCGGGTGCGCACCTTGGTGGGCGCCATGGTGCACTCCGAGGTGCCCAAGATTGGTGCGCACCAAGGAGCGCTCCGAAGTGCGCTCCAAGGTGCGCGCGAAGTCGAAAGTTGGGTTAATTGTCCGGTTTGCCTCGGGTGCGCACCTTGCGTGCACCTTCGCCAGGGTGGGCGCCTTGGTGCGCACACCTTGGCTGGGCTGCGCACACCTTGGCACCCGCGTTTCCTTCATTTTAAATTTTTTTTTTTTACAATCTCTCAAGTGGGAAATTCTATAATCTCAACTTTTTTTGCCTTTTCAGGAAACTTTTGAATGGAGCGCATCATTGGTGCGCTCCGAAGTGTGCTCCAAAGCTCTCTCCAGCTGCGTGCACCTGCCCCGGCCGCGCACCCGGCCCCGCCCAGCTTCGCTCACCTGTCCCGGGCGTCTGGTGCGGAACCTTAGAGTAAGAAACATCACCGTGCACCTTGGCCAACGTGCGCGACTCGACCGAGCGCGCACTGGCCGAGGTGCACACCGATTTCACCTGGGTGCGCGCGCAGCACCTCGGGCGCACCGGGGTGCGCGCACAACGCCCGGGTTGCACCGTGGCCTGTGTGCTCGGGGCGCCTCGGGTGCGCGCTCGGTGTCGCCCCCGCGCGCGCGGTAGTGCGGGCAGCGCACCCCGGCCCGGCCCGGCCCCGACGAGAACGCAAACGGGCAAAAGGTTTATTCAAATAGCATTGCGACGCCCGGCGAAAAACTAAAAAAGGGTGCAACACCGGGACTTCCCGGGAGGTCACCCATCCCAGTACTACTCCGGCCCAAGCGCGCTTAACTGCGGAGTTCTGATGGGATCCGGTGCACTAACGCTGGTATGATCGCACCCGTTATGAGCTTGTCGCAGTGTGTACTTAGCAAACCGCGACCCACGTGCGAATCCACCCCGGCCACCCACCCCCGTCGAGGTGCACACCCTCCCTCGCGAAGTGCGCCCCGTTCGCCAAGTGTGAGCCCTGCCCGGGTGCGCGCACCTTGCTAGGGCGTCGGGTGTGCACCCGGCCCGGCCTACGTGCGTGCACCTGGAGGGGGCGTCGTGTGCGTGCAGTGTCCCGTCTGCAACGCGGTGCCCACACACCACCTCGGGCGCAACGACCTGCGCTCACATGTGGGCCGAGTGCACCTTGGTGCATGTTCGGGGCGCCTCGGGTGCACGCTCGATCTTGCCCCGGTGCACCAAGGCGCTCGGTTTGCCCCGGGTGCGCACTTGGTGCAAGGTGGGCACCCAAAATAGGGATCAAGCACCAAAACACAAGTTTCGGGATGCAAAATGGGACCCAAGGACCACAAATGCGTTCCAAGACCCATGATGGGTCCACGAGAACAAAAATGTGTTCCGAGACTTAATAAACAAATATTGGGTTTTAGGAGAAGAAACATGCTCTGATGCCCAAAACGAGAATCGACCCCGAAAAGGCCACAGGCCAAAAGTGGGATGCGAGACAAAAAAAAATGGGACCCGAGGACCAAAATTGGGTTCCCAGGTCGAAGACAGGGCAACCGGACAAGAAACGACCTCTAAGGCTCGAAATGAGTCCCGACGACTAAAACTTGACAAGAAGCACCCATCAGGCACCCAACTCGACACCCATGGGATGCCGACCCACCCGGGCTTCCACCTAGCACACCTTGGCACCCACCCACCCTCGCACCCAACCTCGCACCCAACTTAGCACCTTTGAACCCACATTGGCACTCACCCTGACCCTGGCACCTTGGAACCCACATTGGCACTCACCTTGACCCTGGCACCCACCTTTGCACTCACCTTGGGACCCACCCTGGCTCCCACCTCGGCACCCACCCAGACACCCACCTTGGTTCCTTGGCACCCACCTTGGATCCTTGGCACCCACCCCGACACCCACCTTGGCACGCAACTTGGCTACTTGCCACCCACCTTGGCTCCTTGACGCCCACCCCGACAACCACCCCGTGACCTACCCTGGCTAGGGTTGGTGCACACCCACCCTGGTGCCCACCTTGGCACCCACCCTATGACCCACCTTGGCACGCACCTTAGTACCCACCCCGTTACCCACCCTAGGACCCACCCCGTGACCCACCTTGGCCAGGGTGGGTGCCTTGGTGCGCACAACTTGCCTGGGCTGCACACCAGGGCGGGCTCAAGATGGCACCCGCGTTCCGTTTTTTTCACTATCTTTCAAAACGGAAATTTTAAAATCTCATTTTTTTCTTTTTTTTGCCTTTTCTGGAAATTAGTGAAGGCAGCGCATCAAAGGTGCGCAATGCTGGTGCGAACCCGGGAGCGCTCCGATGTGTGCTCCAAGGTGCGGCGTGCACGAAGTCCGAGCCCGGTTTGCCCCGGGTGCGCACCTCGCGTGCACCTTCGCCGGGGTGAGCACCTTGGCTGGGTTGCGCGCCCTGGTGCGTACCAAGGAGCGCTCTGAAGTGTGCTCCAAGGTGCGGCGTGCACGAAGTCGGAGCCCGGTTTGCCCCGGGTGTGCACCTCGGGTGCGCACCTCGCGTGCACCTTCGCTGCGGTGGGCACCTTGGCTGGGTTGCGCGCCTTGGTGGGCACCATGCAGTGCACGAAGTCGGAGCCCGGTTTGCCCCGGGCGCGCACCTCCGCCAGGGTGGGCACCTTGGTGCGCACAACTTGCCTGGGCTGCGCATCAGGAAGGGCTCAAGATGGCACCCGCGTTCCGTTTTTTTCACTATCTTTCAGAACGGAAATTTTAAAATATCGTTTTTTTTTGCCTTTTCTGGAAATTAGTGAAGGCAGCGCATCAAAGGTGCGCAACGCTGGTGCGAACCTGGGAGCGCTCCGATGTGTGCTCCAAGGTGCGGCGTGCACGAAGTCGGAGCCCGGTTTGCCTCGGGTGCGCCCTGGTGGGCACCATGGTGCGCACCAAGGAGCGCTCCGAAGTGTGCTCCAAGGTGCGGCCTGCACGAAGTCGGAGCCCGGTTTGCCCCGGGTGTGCACCTCGGGTGGGCACCTTGGTGCGCATGCCTTGCCTGGGCTGCGCACCAGGGCGGGCTCAAGATGGCACCCGCGTTCCTTTTTTTTCACTATCTTTCAAAACGGAAATTTTAAAATCTCATTTTTTTTTGCCTTTTTCTGGAAATTAGTGAAGGCAGCGCATCAAAGGTGCGCACCTCGCTGCCCACCACGGTGCGCAACGCCGGTGGGCACCCGGGAGTGCTTCGAAGTGTGCTCCAAGGTGCTGCGTGCACGTTGTCGGAGCCCGGTTTGCCCCGGGTGCGCACCTCGCGTGCACCTTCGTCGGGGTGGGCACCTTGGCTTGGTTTGCCCCGGCTGCGCTCCGAAGCGGGGTTATTGGAGCGCCGCCTCTTTTTTTGTCGGAGCGTTTGGTGGGGTTTCTCGCATTGGCTCTTCCGAGGCCCGGTTGCCACCCTGGCGCGCACGAAGTCGGAAGTAGGGTTAATTGCCCGGGTGCGCACCTTTGCCAGGGTGGCACCTTACCTGGGCTGCGCACCAGGGCGGGCTCAAGATGGCACGCGCGTTCCGTTTTTTTCACTATCTTTCAAAACGGAAATTTTAAAATCTCCTTTTTTTTTTGCCTTTTCTGGAAATTAGTGAAGGCAGCGCATCAAAGGTGCGCACCTCGCTGCCCACCTTGGTGTGCTCTGAGGTGCGCACCCGGGAGCGCTACGAAGTGTGCTCCAAGGTGCGGCGTGCACGTTGTCGGAGCCCGGTTTGCCCCGGGTGCGCACCTCGCCTGCACCTTGGCCGGGGTGGGCACCTTGGCTGGGTTTGCCCAGGGTGCGCTCCGAAGCGGGGTTACTGGAGCGCCCCCTCTTTTTTTGTCAGAGAGTTTGGTGGGGTTTCTCGCATTGGCTCTTCCCAGGCCCGGTTGTTGGGTGCGCTCCCACCCTGGCGCGCGCGAAGTTGGAAGTTGGGTTAATTGCCCGGGCGCGCACCTTCGCCAGGGTGGGCACCTTGGTGCGCAAACCTTGGCTGGGCTGCGCACCAGGGCGGGCTCAAGATGGCACCAGCATTCCCTTTTTCTCACTATCTTTCAAAACGGAAATTTTAAAATCTCGTTTTTTTTTTGCCTTTTATGGAAATTAGTGAAGGCATCGCATCAAAGGTGCGCACCTCGCTGCCCACCTTGGTGTGCTCCGAGGTGCCCACCACGGTGCGCAACGCCGGTGCGAACCCGGGAGCGCCCCGATGTGTGCTCCAAGGTGCGGCGTGCACGAAGTCGGACCCCGGTTTGCCCCGGGTGCGCACCTCGCGTGCACCTTGGTGCGCACACCTTGGCTGGGTTGCGCGGCCTGGTGGGCACCATGGTGCGCACCAAGGAGCGCTCCGAAGTGTGCTCCAAGGTGCGGCGTGCACGAAGTCGGAGCCCGGTTTGCCCCGGGTGCGCACCTTCGCCGCGGTGGGCACCATGGCGTGCACGAAGTCGGAGCCCGGTTTGCCCCGGGTGCGCACCTCGCGTGCACCTTCGCCGGGGTGGGCACCTCGGCTGGGTTGCGCGCCCTGGTGCGCACCAAGGAGCGCTCTGAAGTGTGCTCCAAGGTGCGGCGTGCACGAAGTCGGAGCCCGGTTTGCCCCGGGTGTGCACCTCGCGTGCACCTTCGCTGCGGTGGGCACCTTGGCTGGGTTGCGCGCCTTGGTGGGCACCATGCAGTGCACGAAGTCGGAGCCCGGTTTGCCCCGGGCGCGCACCTCCGCCAGGGTGGGCACCTTGGTGCGCACAACTTGCCTGGGCTGCGCACCAGGAAGGGCTCAAGATGGCACCCGCGTTCCGTTTTTTTCACTATCTTTCAGAACGGAAATTTTAAAATATCGTTTTTTTTTGCCTTTTCTGGAAATTAGTGAAGGCAGCGCATCAAAGGTGCGCAACGCTGGTGCGAACCTGGGAGCGCTCCGATGTGTGCTCCAAGGTGCGGCGTGCACGAAGTCGGACCCCGGTTTGCCCCGGGTGCGCACCTCGCGTGCACCTTGGTGCGCACACCTTGGCTGGGTTGCGCGCCCTGGTGGGCACCATGGTGCGCACCAAGGAGCGCTCCGAAGTGTGCTCCAAGGTGCGGCGTGCACGAAGTCGGAGCCCGGTTTGCCCCGGGTGCGCACCTCGCGTGCACCTTCGCCGCGGTGGGCACCATGGCGTGCACGAAGTCGGAGCCCGGTTTGCCCCGGGTGCGCACCTCGCGTGCACCTTCGCCGGGGTGGGCACCTTAGTGTGCAGACCTTGGCTGGGTTGCGCGCCCTGGTGGGCACCATGGTGCGCACCAAGGAGCGCTCCGAAGTGTGCTCCAAGGTGCGGCCTGCACGAAGTCGGAGCCCGGTTTGCCCCGGGTGTGCACCTCGGGTGGGCACCTTGGTGCGCATGCCTTGCCTGGGCTGCGCACCAGGGCGGGCTCAAGATGGCACCCGCGTTCCTTTTTTTTCACTATCTTTCAAAACGGAAATTTTAAAATCTCATTTTTTTTTGCCTTTTTCTGGAAATTAGTGAAGGCAGCGCATCAAAGGTGCGCACCTCGCTGCCCACCACGGTGCGCAACGCCGGTGGGCACCCGGGAGTGCTTCGAAGTGTGCTCCAAGGTGCTGCGTGCACGTTGTCGGAGCCCGGTTTGCCCCGGGTGCGCACCTCGCGTGCACCTTCGTCGGGGTGGGCACCTTGGCTGGGTTTGCCCCGGCTGCGCTCCGAAGCGGGGTTATTGGAGCGCCGCCTCTTTTTTTGTCGGAGCGTTTGGTGGGGTTTCTCGCATTGGCTCTTCCGAGGCCCGGTTGCCACCCTGGCGCGCACGAAGTCGGAAGTAGGGTTAATTGCCCGGGTGCGCACCTTTGCCAGGGTGGGCACCTTACCTGGGCTGCGCACCAGGGCGGGCTCAAGATGGCACGCGCGTTCCGTTTTTTTCACTATCTTTCAAAACGGAAATTTTAAAATCTCCTTTTTTTTTTGCCTTTTCTGGAAATTAGTGAAGGCAGCGCATCAAAGGTGCGCACCTCGCTGCCCACCTTGGTGTGCTCTGAGGTGCGCACCCGGGAGCGCTACGAAGTGTGCTCCAAGGTGCGGCGTGCACGTTGTCGGAGCCCGGTTTGCCCCGGGTGCGCACCTCGCCTGCACCTTGGCCGGGGTGGGCACCTTGGCTGGGTTTGCCCAGGGTGCGCTCCGAAGCGGGGTTACTGGAGCGCCCCCTCTTTTTTTGTCAGAGCGTTTGGTGGGGTTTCTCGCATTGGCTCTTCCCAGGCCCGGTTGTTGGGTGCGCTCCCACCCTGGCGCGCGCGAAGTTGGAAGTTGGGTTAATTGCCCGGGCGCGCACCTTCGCCAGGGTGGGCACCTTGGTGCGCACACCTTGGCTGGGCTGCGCACCAGGGCGGGCTCAAGATGGCACCAGCATTCCCTTTTTCTCACTATCTTTCAAAACGGAAATTTTAAAATCTCGTTTTTTTTTTGCCTTTTATGGAAATTAGTGAAGGCATCGCATCAAAGGTGCGCACCTCGCTGCCCACCTTGGTGTGCTCCGAGGTGCCCACCACGGTGCGCAACGCCGGTGCGAACCCGGGAGCGCCCCGATGTGTGCTCCAAGGTGCGGCGTGCACGAAGTCGGACCCCGGTTTGCCCCGGGTGCGCACCTCGCGTGCACCTTGGTGCGCACACCTTGGCTGGGTTGCGCGGCCTGGTGGGCACCATGGTGCGCACCAAGGAGCGCTCCGAAGTGTGCTCCAAGGTGCGGCGTGCACGAAGTCGGAGCCCGGTTTGCCCCGGGTACGCACCTCGCGTGCACCTTCGCCGGGGTGGGCACCTCGGCTGGGTTGCGCGCCCTGGTGCGCACCAAGGAGCGCTCCGAAGTGTGCTCCAAGGTGCGGCGTGCACGAAGTCGGAGCCCGGTTTGCCCCGGGTGCGCACCTTCGCCGCGGTGCGCACCATGGCGTGCACGAAGTCGGAGCCCGGTTTGCCCCGGGTGCGCACCTCGCGTGCACCTTCGGCGGGGTTGCGCGCCCTGGTGGGCACCATGGTGCGCACCAAGGAGCGCTCCGAAGTGTGCTCCAAGGTGCGGCGTGCACGAAGTCGGAGCCCGGTTTGCCCCGGGTGCGCACCTCGCGTGCACCTTCGGCGGGGTTGCGCGCCCTGGTGGGCACCATGGTGCGCACCAAGGAGCGCTCCGAAGTGTGCTCCAAGGTGCGGCGTGCACGAAGTCGGAGCCCGGTTTGCCCCGGGTGCGCACCTCGCGTGCACCTTCGCCGCGGTGGGCACCATGGCGTGCACGAAGTCGGAGCCCGGTTTGCCCCGGGTGCGCACCTCGCGTGCACCTTCGCCGGGGTGGGCACCTCGGCTGGGTTGCGCGCCCTGGTGCGCACCAAGGAGCGCTCCGAAGTGTGCTCCAAGGTGCGGCGTGCACGAAGTCGGAGCCCGGTTTGCCCCGGGTGCGCACCTCGCGTGCACCTTCGCCAGGGTGGGCACCTCGGTGCGCACACCTTCTCAATGTTTTCTTGCCTTTTCTGGAAATTGGTGAAGGCAGCGCATCAAAGGTGCGCACCTCGGTGTGCTCCGAGGTGCGAACCCGAGAGCGCTCCGAGGTGCCCACGAAGTCGAAAGTCGGGTTAATTGCATTGTTTTCCCCGGGTGCGCTCCGAGGTGCGCAACATCGGCGCGCACCAAGGAGGGCTCCGAAGTGTGCTCCAAGGTGCGCACGATGGCGTGCACCTCTGGTGCGCACGATTCGGAGCTCGGTTTGACCGGGGTGCGCACACCTTGGCTGGGTTGCGCACCTTTTGTGCGCTCCAAGGTGCGCACGAAGTCGGAGCTCGGTTTGCCCCGGGTGCGCACCTTCGCCAGGGTGCGCACCTTGATGCGCACGCCTTGGCTGGGCTGCGCACCTTGGTGGGCGCCATGGTGCGCACCTTTCGTGCGCTCCAAGGTGCGCACGAAGTCGGAGCTCGGTTTGCCCCGGGTGCGCACCTTGGTGGGCGCCATGGTGCACTCCGAGGTGCCCAAGATTGGTGCGCACCAAGGAGCGCTCCGAAGTGCGCTCCAAGGTGCGCGCGAAGTCGAAAGTTGGGTTAATTGTCCGGTTTGCCTCGGGTGCGCACCTTGCGTGCACCTTCGCCAGGGTGGGCGCCTTGGTGCGCACACCTTGGCTGGGCTGCGCACACCTTGGCACCCGCGTTTCCTTCATTTTAAATTTTTTTTTTTTACAATCTCTCAAGTGGGAAATTCTATAATCTCAACTTTTTTTGCCTTTTCAGGAAACTTTTGAATGGAGCGCATCATTGGTGCGCTCCGAAGTGTGCTCCAAAGCTCTCTCCAGCTGCGTGCACCTGCCCCGGCCGCGCACCCGGCCCCGCCCAGCTTCGCTCACCTGTCCCGGGCGTCTGGTGCGGAACCTTAGAGTAAGAAACATCACCGTGCACCTTGGCCAACGTGCGCGACTCGACCGAGCGCGCACTGGCCGAGGTGCACACCGATTTCACCTGGGTGCGCGCGCAGCACCTCGGGCGCACCGGGGTGCGCGCACAACGCCCGGGTTGCACCGTGGCCTGTGTGCTCGGGGCGCCTCGGGTGCGCGCTCGGTGTCGCCCCCGCGCGCGCGGTAGTGCGGGCAGCGCACCCCGGCCCGGCCCGGCCCCGACGAGAACGCAAACGGGCAAAAGGTTTATTCAAATAGCATTGCGACGCCCGGCAAAAAACTAAAAAAGGGTGCAACACCGGGACTTCCCGGGAGGTCACCCATCCCAGTACTACTCCGGCCCAAGCGCGCTTAACTGCGGAGTTCTGATGGGATCCGGTGCACTAACGCTGGTATGATCGCACCCGTTATGAGCTTGTCGCAGTGTGTACTTAGCAAACCGCGACCCACGTGCGAATCCACCCCGGCCACCCACCCCCGTCGAGGTGCACACCCTCCCTCGCGAAGTGCGCCCCGTTCGCCAAGTGTGAGCCCTGCCCGGGTGCGCGCACCTTGCTAGGGCGTCGGGTGTGCACCCGGCCCGGCCTACGTGCGTGCACCTGGAGGGGGCGTCGTGTGCGTGCAGTGTCCCGTCTGCAACGCGGTGCCCACACACCACCTCGGGCGCAACGACCTGCGCTCACATGTGGGCCGAGTGCACCTTGGTGCATGTTCGGGGCGCCTCGGGTGCACGCTCGATCTTGCCCCGGTGCACCAAGGCGCTCGGTTTGCCCCGGGTGCGCACTTGGTGCAAGGTGGGCACCCAAAATAGGGATCAAGCACCAAAACACAAGTTTCGGGATGCAAAATGGGACCCAAGGACCACAAATGCGTTCCAAGACCCATGATGGGTCCACGAGAACAAAAATGTGTTCCGAGACTTAATAAACAAATATTGGGTTTTAGGAGAAGAAACATGCTCTGATGCCCAAAACGAGAATCGACCCCGAAAAGGCCACAGGCCAAAAGTGGGATGCGAGACAAAAAAAAATGGGACCCGAGGACCAAAATTGGGTTCCCAGGTCGAAGACAGGGCAACCGGACAAGAAACGACCTCTAAGGCTCGAAATGAGTCCCGACGACTAAAACTTGACAAGAAGCACCCATCAGGCACCCAACTCGACACCCATGGGATGCCGACCCACCCGGGCTTCCACCTAGCACACCTTGGCACCCACCCACCCTCGCACCCAACCTCGCACCCAACTTAGCACCTTTGAACCCACATTGGCACTCACCCTGACCCTGGCACCTTGGAACCCACATTGGCACTCACCTTGACCCTGGCACCCACCTTTGCACTCACCTTGGGACCCACCCTGGCTCCCACCTCGGCACCCACCCAGACACCCACCTTGGTTCCTTGGCACCCACCTTGGATCCTTGGCACCCACCCCGACACCCACCTTGGCACGCAACTTGGCTACTTGCCACCCACCTTGGCTCCTTGACGCCCACCCCGACAACCACCCCGTGACCTACCCTGGCTAGGGTTGGTGCACACCCACCCTGGTGCCCACCTTGGCACCCACCCTATGACCCACCTTGGCACGCACCTTAGTACCCACCCCGTTACCCACCCTAGGACCCACCCCGTGACCCACCTTGGCCAGGGTGGGTGCCTTGGTGCGCACAACTTGCCTGGGCTGCACACCAGGGCGGGCTCAAGATGGCACCCGCGTTCCGTTTTTTTCACTATCTTTCAAAACGGAAATTTTAAAATCTCATTTTTTTCTTTTTTTTGCCTTTTCTGGAAATTAGTGAAGGCAGCGCATCAAAGGTGCGCAATGCTGGTGCGAACCCGGGAGCGCTCCGATGTGTGCTCCAAGGTGCGGCGTGCACGAAGTCCGAGCCCGGTTTGCCCCGGGTGCGCACCTCGCGTGCACCTTCGCCGGGGTGAGCACCTTGGCTGGGTTGCGCGCCCTGGTGCGTACCAAGGAGCGCTCTGAAGTGTGCTCCAAGGTGCGGCGTGCACGAAGTCGGAGCCCGGTTTGCCCCGGGTGTGCACCTCGGGTGCGCACCTCGCGTGCACCTTCGCTGCGGTGGGCACCTTGGCTGGGTTGCGCGCCTTGGTGGGCACCATGCAGTGCACGAAGTCGGAGCCCGGTTTGCCCCGGGCGCGCACCTCCGCCAGGGTGGGCACCTTGGTGCGCACAACTTGCCTGGGCTGCGCATCAGGAAGGGCTCAAGATGGCACCCGCGTTCCGTTTTTTTCACTATCTTTCAGAACGGAAATTTTAAAATATCGTTTTTTTTTGCCTTTTCTGGAAATTAGTGAAGGCAGCGCATCAAAGGTGCGCAACGCTGGTGCGAACCTGGGAGCGCTCCGATGTGTGCTCCAAGGTGCGGCGTGCACGAAGTCGGAGCCCGGTTTGCCTCGGGTGCGCCCTGGTGGGCACCATGGTGCGCACCAAGGAGCGCTCCGAAGTGTGCTCCAAGGTGCGGCCTGCACGAAGTCGGAGCCCGGTTTGCCCCGGGTGTGCACCTCGGGTGGGCACCTTGGTGCGCATGCCTTGCCTGGGCTGCGCACCAGGGCGGGCTCAAGATGGCACCCGCGTTCCTTTTTTTTCACTATCTTTCAAAACGGAAATTTTAAAATCTCATTTTTTTTTGCCTTTTTCTGGAAATTAGTGAAGGCAGCGCATCAAAGGTGCGCACCTCGCTGCCCACCACGGTGCGCAACGCCGGTGGGCACCCGGGAGTGCTTCGAAGTGTGCTCCAAGGTGCTGCGTGCACGTTGTCGGAGCCCGGTTTGCCCCGGGTGCGCACCTCGCGTGCACCTTCGTCGGGGTGGGCACCTTGGCTTGGTTTGCCCCGGCTGCGCTCCGAAGCGGGGTTATTGGAGCGCCGCCTCTTTTTTTGTCGGAGCGTTTGGTGGGGTTTCTCGCATTGGCTCTTCCGAGGCCCGGTTGCCACCCTGGCGCGCACGAAGTCGGAAGTAGGGTTAATTGCCCGGGTGCGCACCTTTGCCAGGGTGGCACCTTACCTGGGCTGCGCACCAGGGCGGGCTCAAGATGGCACGCGCGTTCCGTTTTTTTCACTATCTTTCAAAACGGAAATTTTAAAATCTCCTTTTTTTTTTGCCTTTTCTGGAAATTAGTGAAGGCAGCGCATCAAAGGTGCGCACCTCGCTGCCCACCTTGGTGTGCTCTGAGGTGCGCACCCGGGAGCGCTACGAAGTGTGCTCCAAGGTGCGGCGTGCACGTTGTCGGAGCCCGGTTTGCCCCGGGTGCGCACCTCGCCTGCACCTTGGCCGGGGTGGGCACCTTGGCTGGGTTTGCCCAGGGTGCGCTCCGAAGCGGGGTTACTGGAGCGCCCCCTCTTTTTTTGTCAGAGAGTTTGGTGGGGTTTCTCGCATTGGCTCTTCCCAGGCCCGGTTGTTGGGTGCGCTCCCACCCTGGCGCGCGCGAAGTTGGAAGTTGGGTTAATTGCCCGGGCGCGCACCTTCGCCAGGGTGGGCACCTTGGTGCGCAAACCTTGGCTGGGCTGCGCACCAGGGCGGGCTCAAGATGGCACCAGCATTCCCTTTTTCTCACTATCTTTCAAAACGGAAATTTTAAAATCTCGTTTTTTTTTTGCCTTTTATGGAAATTAGTGAAGGCATCGCATCAAAGGTGCGCACCTCGCTGCCCACCTTGGTGTGCTCCGAGGTGCCCACCACGGTGCGCAACGCCGGTGCGAACCCGGGAGCGCCCCGATGTGTGCTCCAAGGTGCGGCGTGCACGAAGTCGGACCCCGGTTTGCCCCGGGTGCGCACCTCGCGTGCACCTTGGTGCGCACACCTTGGCTGGGTTGCGCGGCCTGGTGGGCACCATGGTGCGCACCAAGGAGCGCTCCGAAGTGTGCTCCAAGGTGCGGCGTGCACGAAGTCGGAGCCCGGTTTGCCCCGGGTGCGCACCTTCGCCGCGGTGGGCACCATGGCGTGCACGAAGTCGGAGCCCGGTTTGCCCCGGGTGCGCACCTCGCGTGCACCTTCGCCGGGGTGGGCACCTCGGCTGGGTTGCGCGCCCTGGTGCGCACCAAGGAGCGCTCTGAAGTGTGCTCCAAGGTGCGGCGTGCACGAAGTCGGAGCCCGGTTTGCCCCGGGTGTGCACCTCGCGTGCACCTTCGCTGCGGTGGGCACCTTGGCTGGGTTGCGCGCCTTGGTGGGCACCATGCAGTGCACGAAGTCGGAGCCCGGTTTGCCCCGGGCGCGCACCTCCGCCAGGGTGGGCACCTTGGTGCGCACAACTTGCCTGGGCTGCGCACCAGGAAGGGCTCAAGATGGCACCCGCGTTCCGTTTTTTTCACTATCTTTCAGAACGGAAATTTTAAAATATCGTTTTTTTTTGCCTTTTCTGGAAATTAGTGAAGGCAGCGCATCAAAGGTGCGCAACGCTGGTGCGAACCTGGGAGCGCTCCGATGTGTGCTCCAAGGTGCGGCGTGCACGAAGTCGGACCCCGGTTTGCCCCGGGTGCGCACCTCGCGTGCACCTTGGTGCGCACACCTTGGCTGGGTTGCGCGCCCTGGTGGGCACCATGGTGCGCACCAAGGAGCGCTCCGAAGTGTGCTCCAAGGTGCGGCGTGCACGAAGTCGGAGCCCGGTTTGCCCCGGGTGCGCACCTCGCGTGCACCTTCGCCGCGGTGGGCACCATGGCGTGCACGAAGTCGGAGCCCGGTTTGCCCCGGGTGCGCACCTCGCGTGCACCTTCGCCGGGGTGGGCACCTTAGTGTGCAGACCTTGGCTGGGTTGCGCGCCCTGGTGGGCACCATGGTGCGCACCAAGGAGCGCTCCGAAGTGTGCTCCAAGGTGCGGCCTGCACGAAGTCGGAGCCCGGTTTGCCCCGGGTGTGCACCTCGGGTGGGCACCTTGGTGCGCATGCCTTGCCTGGGCTGCGCACCAGGGCGGGCTCAAGATGGCACCCGCGTTCCTTTTTTTTCACTATCTTTCAAAACGGAAATTTTAAAATCTCATTTTTTTTTGCCTTTTTCTGGAAATTAGTGAAGGCAGCGCATCAAAGGTGCGCACCTCGCTGCCCACCACGGTGCGCAACGCCGGTGGGCACCCGGGAGTGCTTCGAAGTGTGCTCCAAGGTGCTGCGTGCACGTTGTCGGAGCCCGGTTTGCCCCGGGTGCGCACCTCGCGTGCACCTTCGTCGGGGTGGGCACCTTGGCTGGGTTTGCCCCGGCTGCGCTCCGAAGCGGGGTTATTGGAGCGCCGCCTCTTTTTTTGTCGGAGCGTTTGGTGGGGTTTCTCGCATTGGCTCTTCCGAGGCCCGGTTGCCACCCTGGCGCGCACGAAGTCGGAAGTAGGGTTAATTGCCCGGGTGCGCACCTTTGCCAGGGTGGGCACCTTACCTGGGCTGCGCACCAGGGCGGGCTCAAGATGGCACGCGCGTTCCGTTTTTTTCACTATCTTTCAAAACGGAAATTTTAAAATCTCCTTTTTTTTTTGCCTTTTCTGGAAATTAGTGAAGGCAGCGCATCAAAGGTGCGCACCTCGCTGCCCACCTTGGTGTGCTCTGAGGTGCGCACCCGGGAGCGCTACGAAGTGTGCTCCAAGGTGCGGCGTGCACGTTGTCGGAGCCCGGTTTGCCCCGGGTGCGCACCTCGCCTGCACCTTGGCCGGGGTGGGCACCTTGGCTGGGTTTGCCCAGGGTGCGCTCCGAAGCGGGGTTACTGGAGCGCCCCCTCTTTTTTTGTCAGAGCGTTTGGTGGGGTTTCTCGCATTGGCTCTTCCCAGGCCCGGTTGTTGGGTGCGCTCCCACCCTGGCGCGCGCGAAGTTGGAAGTTGGGTTAATTGCCCGGGCGCGCACCTTCGCCAGGGTGGGCACCTTGGTGCGCACACCTTGGCTGGGCTGCGCACCAGGGCGGGCTCAAGATGGCACCAGCATTCCCTTTTTCTCACTATCTTTCAAAACGGAAATTTTAAAATCTCGTTTTTTTTTTGCCTTTTATGGAAATTAGTGAAGGCATCGCATCAAAGGTGCGCACCTCGCTGCCCACCTTGGTGTGCTCCGAGGTGCCCACCACGGTGCGCAACGCCGGTGCGAACCCGGGAGCGCCCCGATGTGTGCTCCAAGGTGCGGCGTGCACGAAGTCGGACCCCGGTTTGCCCCGGGTGCGCACCTCGCGTGCACCTTGGTGCGCACACCTTGGCTGGGTTGCGCGGCCTGGTGGGCACCATGGTGCGCACCAAGGAGCGCTCCGAAGTGTGCTCCAAGGTGCGGCGTGCACGAAGTCGGAGCCCGGTTTGCCCCGGGTACGCACCTCGCGTGCACCTTCGCCGGGGTGGGCACCTCGGCTGGGTTGCGCGCCCTGGTGCGCACCAAGGAGCGCTCCGAAGTGTGCTCCAAGGTGCGGCGTGCACGAAGTCGGAGCCCGGTTTGCCCCGGGTGCGCACCTTCGCCGCGGTGCGCACCATGGCGTGCACGAAGTCGGAGCCCGGTTTGCCCCGGGTGCGCACCTCGCGTGCACCTTCGGCGGGGTTGCGCGCCCTGGTGGGCACCATGGTGCGCACCAAGGAGCGCTCCGAAGTGTGCTCCAAGGTGCGGCGTGCACGAAGTCGGAGCCCGGTTTGCCCCGGGTGCGCACCTCGCGTGCACCTTCGGCGGGGTTGCGCGCCCTGGTGGGCACCATGGTGCGCACCAAGGAGCGCTCCGAAGTGTGCTCCAAGGTGCGGCGTGCACGAAGTCGGAGCCCGGTTTGCCCCGGGTGCGCACCTCGCGTGCACCTTCGCCGCGGTGGGCACCATGGCGTGCACGAAGTCGGAGCCCGGTTTGCCCCGGGTGCGCACCTCGCGTGCACCTTCGCCGGGGTGGGCACCTCGGCTGGGTTGCGCGCCCTGGTGCGCACCAAGGAGCGCTCCGAAGTGTGCTCCAAGGTGCGGCGTGCACGAAGTCGGAGCCCGGTTTGCCCCGGGTGCGCACCTCGCGTGCACCTTCGCCAGGGTGGGCACCTCGGTGCGCACACCTTCTCAATGTTTTCTTGCCTTTTCTGGAAATTGGTGAAGGCAGCGCATCAAAGGTGCGCACCTCGGTGTGCTCCGAGGTGCGAACCCGAGAGCGCTCCGAGGTGCCCACGAAGTCGAAAGTCGGGTTAATTGCATTGTTTTCCCCGGGTGCGCTCCGAGGTGCGCAACATCGGCGCGCACCAAGGAGGGCTCCGAAGTGTGCTCCAAGGTGCGCACGATGGCGTGCACCTCTGGTGCGCACGATTCGGAGCTCGGTTTGACCGGGGTGCGCACACCTTGGCTGGGTTGCGCACCTTTTGTGCGCTCCAAGGTGCGCACGAAGTCGGAGCTCGGTTTGCCCCGGGTGCGCACCTTCGCCAGGGTGCGCACCTTGATGCGCACGCCTTGGCTGGGCTGCGCACCTTGGTGGGCGCCATGGTGCGCACCTTTCGTGCGCTCCAAGGTGCGCACGAAGTCGGAGCTCGGTTTGCCCCGGGTGCGCACCTTGGTGGGCGCCATGGTGCACTCCGAGGTGCCCAAGATTGGTGCGCACCAAGGAGCGCTCCGAAGTGCGCTCCAAGGTGCGCGCGAAGTCGAAAGTTGGGTTAATTGTCCGGTTTGCCTCGGGTGCGCACCTTGCGTGCACCTTCGCCAGGGTGGGCGCCTTGGTGCGCACACCTTGGCTGGGCTGCGCACACCTTGGCACCCGCGTTTCCTTCATTTTAAATTTTTTTTTTTTACAATCTCTCAAGTGGGAAATTCTATAATCTCAACTTTTTTTGCCTTTTCAGGAAACTTTTGAATGGAGCGCATCATTGGTGCGCTCCGAAGTGTGCTCCAAAGCTCTCTCCAGCTGCGTGCACCTGCCCCGGCCGCGCACCCGGCCCCGCCCAGCTTCGCTCACCTGTCCCGGGCGTCTGGTGCGGAACCTTAGAGTAAGAAACATCACCGTGCACCTTGGCCAACGTGCGCGACTCGACCGAGCGCGCACTGGCCGAGGTGCACACCGATTTCACCTGGGTGCGCGCGCAGCACCTCGGGCGCACCGGGGTGCGCGCACAACGCCCGGGTTGCACCGTGGCCTGTGTGCTCGGGGCGCCTCGGGTGCGCGCTCGGTGTCGCCCCCGCGCGCGCGGTAGTGCGGGCAGCGCACCCCGGCCCGGCCCGGCCCCGACGAGAACGCAAACGGGCAAAAGGTTTATTCAAATAGCATTGCGACGCCCGGCGAAAAACTAAAAAAGGGTGCAACACCGGGACTTCCCGGGAGGTCACCCATCCCAGTACTACTCCGGCCCAAGCGCGCTTAACTGCGGAGTTCTGATGGGATCCGGTGCACTAACGCTGGTATGATCGCACCCGTTATGAGCTTGTCGCAGTGTGTACTTAGCAAACCGCGACCCACGTGCGAATCCACCCCGGCCACCCACCCCCGTCGAGGTGCACACCCTCCCTCGCGAAGTGCGCCCCGTTCGCCAAGTGTGAGCCCTGCCCGGGTGCGCGCACCTTGCTAGGGCGTCGGGTGTGCACCCGGCCCGGCCTACGTGCGTGCACCTGGAGGGGGCGTCGTGTGCGTGCAGTGTCCCGTCTGCAACGCGGTGCCCACACACCACCTCGGGCGCAACGACCTGCGCTCACATGTGGGCCGAGTGCACCTTGGTGCATGTTCGGGGCGCCTCGGGTGCACGCTCGATCTTGCCCCGGTGCACCAAGGCGCTCGGTTTGCCCCGGGTGCGCACTTGGTGCAAGGTGGGCACCCAAAATAGGGATCAAGCACCAAAACACAAGTTTCGGGATGCAAAATGGGACCCAAGGACCACAAATGCGTTCCAAGACCCATGATGGGTCCACGAGAACAAAAATGTGTTCCGAGACTTAATAAACAAATATTGGGTTTTAGGAGAAGAAACATGCTCTGATGCCCAAAACGAGAATCGACCCCGAAAAGGCCACAGGCCAAAAGTGGGATGCGAGACAAAAAAAAATGGGACCCGAGGACCAAAATTGGGTTCCCAGGTCGAAGACAGGGCAACCGGACAAGAAACGACCTCTAAGGCTCGAAATGAGTCCCGACGACTAAAACTTGACAAGAAGCACCCATCAGGCACCCAACTCGACACCCATGGGATGCCGACCCACCCGGGCTTCCACCTAGCACACCTTGGCACCCACCCACCCTCGCACCCAACCTCGCACCCAACTTAGCACCTTTGAACCCACATTGGCACTCACCCTGACCCTGGCACCTTGGAACCCACATTGGCACTCACCTTGACCCTGGCACCCACCTTTGCACTCACCTTGGGACCCACCCTGGCTCCCACCTCGGCACCCACCCAGACACCCACCTTGGTTCCTTGGCACCCACCTTGGATCCTTGGCACCCACCCCGACACCCACCTTGGCACGCAACTTGGCTACTTGCCACCCACCTTGGCTCCTTGACGCCCACCCCGACAACCACCCCGTGACCTACCCTGGCTAGGGTTGGTGCACACCCACCCTGGTGCCCACCTTGGCACCCACCCTATGACCCACCTTGGCACGCACCTTAGTACCCACCCCGTTACCCACCCTAGGACCCACCCCGTGACCCACCTTGGCCAGGGTGGGTGCCTTGGTGCGCACAACTTGCCTGGGCTGCACACCAGGGCGGGCTCAAGATGGCACCCGCGTTCCGTTTTTTTCACTATCTTTCAAAACGGAAATTTTAAAATCTCATTTTTTTCTTTTTTTTGCCTTTTCTGGAAATTAGTGAAGGCAGCGCATCAAAGGTGCGCAATGCTGGTGCGAACCCGGGAGCGCTCCGATGTGTGCTCCAAGGTGCGGCGTGCACGAAGTCCGAGCCCGGTTTGCCCCGGGTGCGCACCTCGCGTGCACCTTCGCCGGGGTGAGCACCTTGGCTGGGTTGCGCGCCCTGGTGCGTACCAAGGAGCGCTCTGAAGTGTGCTCCAAGGTGCGGCGTGCACGAAGTCGGAGCCCGGTTTGCCCCGGGTGTGCACCTCGGGTGCGCACCTCGCGTGCACCTTCGCTGCGGTGGGCACCTTGGCTGGGTTGCGCGCCTTGGTGGGCACCATGCAGTGCACGAAGTCGGAGCCCGGTTTGCCCCGGGCGCGCACCTCCGCCAGGGTGGGCACCTTGGTGCGCACAACTTGCCTGGGCTGCGCATCAGGAAGGGCTCAAGATGGCACCCGCGTTCCGTTTTTTTCACTATCTTTCAGAACGGAAATTTTAAAATATCGTTTTTTTTTGCCTTTTCTGGAAATTAGTGAAGGCAGCGCATCAAAGGTGCGCAACGCTGGTGCGAACCTGGGAGCGCTCCGATGTGTGCTCCAAGGTGCGGCGTGCACGAAGTCGGAGCCCGGTTTGCCTCGGGTGCGCCCTGGTGGGCACCATGGTGCGCACCAAGGAGCGCTCCGAAGTGTGCTCCAAGGTGCGGCCTGCACGAAGTCGGAGCCCGGTTTGCCCCGGGTGTGCACCTCGGGTGGGCACCTTGGTGCGCATGCCTTGCCTGGGCTGCGCACCAGGGCGGGCTCAAGATGGCACCCGCGTTCCTTTTTTTTCACTATCTTTCAAAACGGAAATTTTAAAATCTCATTTTTTTTTGCCTTTTTCTGGAAATTAGTGAAGGCAGCGCATCAAAGGTGCGCACCTCGCTGCCCACCACGGTGCGCAACGCCGGTGGGCACCCGGGAGTGCTTCGAAGTGTGCTCCAAGGTGCTGCGTGCACGTTGTCGGAGCCCGGTTTGCCCCGGGTGCGCACCTCGCGTGCACCTTCGTCGGGGTGGGCACCTTGGCTTGGTTTGCCCCGGCTGCGCTCCGAAGCGGGGTTATTGGAGCGCCGCCTCTTTTTTTGTCGGAGCGTTTGGTGGGGTTTCTCGCATTGGCTCTTCCGAGGCCCGGTTGCCACCCTGGCGCGCACGAAGTCGGAAGTAGGGTTAATTGCCCGGGTGCGCACCTTTGCCAGGGTGGCACCTTACCTGGGCTGCGCACCAGGGCGGGCTCAAGATGGCACGCGCGTTCCGTTTTTTTCACTATCTTTCAAAACGGAAATTTTAAAATCTCCTTTTTTTTTTGCCTTTTCTGGAAATTAGTGAAGGCAGCGCATCAAAGGTGCGCACCTCGCTGCCCACCTTGGTGTGCTCTGAGGTGCGCACCCGGGAGCGCTACGAAGTGTGCTCCAAGGTGCGGCGTGCACGTTGTCGGAGCCCGGTTTGCCCCGGGTGCGCACCTCGCCTGCACCTTGGCCGGGGTGGGCACCTTGGCTGGGTTTGCCCAGGGTGCGCTCCGAAGCGGGGTTACTGGAGCGCCCCCTCTTTTTTTGTCAGAGAGTTTGGTGGGGTTTCTCGCATTGGCTCTTCCCAGGCCCGGTTGTTGGGTGCGCTCCCACCCTGGCGCGCGCGAAGTTGGAAGTTGGGTTAATTGCCCGGGCGCGCACCTTCGCCAGGGTGGGCACCTTGGTGCGCAAACCTTGGCTGGGCTGCGCACCAGGGCGGGCTCAAGATGGCACCAGCATTCCCTTTTTCTCACTATCTTTCAAAACGGAAATTTTAAAATCTCGTTTTTTTTTTGCCTTTTATGGAAATTAGTGAAGGCATCGCATCAAAGGTGCGCACCTCGCTGCCCACCTTGGTGTGCTCCGAGGTGCCCACCACGGTGCGCAACGCCGGTGCGAACCCGGGAGCGCCCCGATGTGTGCTCCAAGGTGCGGCGTGCACGAAGTCGGACCCCGGTTTGCCCCGGGTGCGCACCTCGCGTGCACCTTGGTGCGCACACCTTGGCTGGGTTGCGCGGCCTGGTGGGCACCATGGTGCGCACCAAGGAGCGCTCCGAAGTGTGCTCCAAGGTGCGGCGTGCACGAAGTCGGAGCCCGGTTTGCCCCGGGTGCGCACCTCGCGTGCACCTTCGCCGGGGTGGGCACCTCGGCTGGGTTGCGCGCCCTGGTGCGCACCAAGGAGCGCTCTGAAGTGTGCTCCAAGGTGCGGCGTGCACGAAGTCGGAGCCCGGTTTGCCCCGGGTGTGCACCTCGCGTGCACCTTCGCTGCGGTGGGCACCTTGGCTGGGTTGCGCGCCTTGGTGGGCACCATGCAGTGCACGAAGTCGGAGCCCGGTTTGCCCCGGGCGCGCACCTCCGCCAGGGTGGGCACCTTGGTGCGCACAACTTGCCTGGGCTGCGCACCAGGAAGGGCTCAAGATGGCACCCGCGTTCCGTTTTTTTCACTATCTTTCAGAACGGAAATTTTAAAATATCGTTTTTTTTTGCCTTTTCTGGAAATTAGTGAAGGCAGCGCATCAAAGGTGCGCAACGCTGGTGCGAACCTGGGAGCGCTCCGATGTGTGCTCCAAGGTGCGGCGTGCACGAAGTCGGACCCCGGTTTGCCCCGGGTGCGCACCTCGCGTGCACCTTGGTGCGCACACCTTGGCTGGGTTGCGCGCCCTGGTGGGCACCATGGTGCGCACCAAGGAGCGCTCCGAAGTGTGCTCCAAGGTGCGGCGTGCACGAAGTCGGAGCCCGGTTTGCCCCGGGTGCGCACCTCGCGTGCACCTTCGCCGCGGTGGGCACCATGGCGTGCACGAAGTCGGAGCCCGGTTTGCCCCGGGTGCGCACCTCGCGTGCACCTTCGCCGGGGTGGGCACCTTAGTGTGCAGACCTTGGCTGGGTTGCGCGCCCTGGTGGGCACCATGGTGCGCACCAAGGAGCGCTCCGAAGTGTGCTCCAAGGTGCGGCCTGCACGAAGTCGGAGCCCGGTTTGCCCCGGGTGTGCACCTCGGGTGGGCACCTTGGTGCGCATGCCTTGCCTGGGCTGCGCACCAGGGCGGGCTCAAGATGGCACCCGCGTTCCTTTTTTTTCACTATCTTTCAAAACGGAAATTTTAAAATCTCATTTTTTTTTGCCTTTTTCTGGAAATTAGTGAAGGCAGCGCATCAAAGGTGCGCACCTCGCTGCCCACCACGGTGCGCAACGCCGGTGGGCACCCGGGAGTGCTTCGAAGTGTGCTCCAAGGTGCTGCGTGCACGTTGTCGGAGCCCGGTTTGCCCCGGGTGCGCACCTCGCGTGCACCTTCGTCGGGGTGGGCACCTTGGCTGGGTTTGCCCCGGCTGCGCTCCGAAGCGGGGTTATTGGAGCGCCGCCTCTTTTTTTGTCGGAGCGTTTGGTGGGGTTTCTCGCATTGGCTCTTCCGAGGCCCGGTTGCCACCCTGGCGCGCACGAAGTCGGAAGTAGGGTTAATTGCCCGGGTGCGCACCTTTGCCAGGGTGGGCACCTTACCTGGGCTGCGCACCAGGGCGGGCTCAAGATGGCACGCGCGTTCCGTTTTTTTCACTATCTTTCAAAACGGAAATTTTAAAATCTCCTTTTTTTTTTGCCTTTTCTGGAAATTAGTGAAGGCAGCGCATCAAAGGTGCGCACCTCGCTGCCCACCTTGGTGTGCTCTGAGGTGCGCACCCGGGAGCGCTACGAAGTGTGCTCCAAGGTGCGGCGTGCACGTTGTCGGAGCCCGGTTTGCCCCGGGTGCGCACCTCGCCTGCACCTTGGCCGGGGTGGGCACCTTGGCTGGGTTTGCCCAGGGTGCGCTCCGAAGCGGGGTTACTGGAGCGCCCCCTCTTTTTTTGTCAGAGCGTTTGGTGGGGTTTCTCGCATTGGCTCTTCCCAGGCCCGGTTGTTGGGTGCGCTCCCACCCTGGCGCGCGCGAAGTTGGAAGTTGGGTTAATTGCCCGGGCGCGCACCTTCGCCAGGGTGGGCACCTTGGTGCGCACACCTTGGCTGGGCTGCGCACCAGGGCGGGCTCAAGATGGCACCAGCATTCCCTTTTTCTCACTATCTTTCAAAACGGAAATTTTAAAATCTCGTTTTTTTTTTGCCTTTTATGGAAATTAGTGAAGGCATCGCATCAAAGGTGCGCACCTCGCTGCCCACCTTGGTGTGCTCCGAGGTGCCCACCACGGTGCGCAACGCCGGTGCGAACCCGGGAGCGCCCCGATGTGTGCTCCAAGGTGCGGCGTGCACGAAGTCGGACCCCGGTTTGCCCCGGGTGCGCACCTCGCGTGCACCTTGGTGCGCACACCTTGGCTGGGTTGCGCGGCCTGGTGGGCACCATGGTGCGCACCAAGGAGCGCTCCGAAGTGTGCTCCAAGGTGCGGCGTGCACGAAGTCGGAGCCCGGTTTGCCCCGGGTACGCACCTCGCGTGCACCTTCGCCGGGGTGGGCACCTCGGCTGGGTTGCGCGCCCTGGTGCGCACCAAGGAGCGCTCCGAAGTGTGCTCCAAGGTGCGGCGTGCACGAAGTCGGAGCCCGGTTTGCCCCGGGTGCGCACCTTCGCCGCGGTGCGCACCATGGCGTGCACGAAGTCGGAGCCCGGTTTGCCCCGGGTGCGCACCTCGCGTGCACCTTCGGCGGGGTTGCGCGCCCTGGTGGGCACCATGGTGCGCACCAAGGAGCGCTCCGAAGTGTGCTCCAAGGTGCGGCGTGCACGAAGTCGGAGCCCGGTTTGCCCCGGGTGCGCACCTCGCGTGCACCTTCGGCGGGGTTGCGCGCCCTGGTGGGCACCATGGTGCGCACCAAGGAGCGCTCCGAAGTGTGCTCCAAGGTGCGGCGTGCACGAAGTCGGAGCCCGGTTTGCCCCGGGTGCGCACCTCGCGTGCACCTTCGCCGCGGTGGGCACCATGGCGTGCACGAAGTCGGAGCCCGGTTTGCCCCGGGTGCGCACCTCGCGTGCACCTTCGCCGGGGTGGGCACCTCGGCTGGGTTGCGCGCCCTGGTGCGCACCAAGGAGCGCTCCGAAGTGTGCTCCAAGGTGCGGCGTGCACGAAGTCGGAGCCCGGTTTGCCCCGGGTGCGCACCTCGCGTGCACCTTCGCCAGGGTGGGCACCTCGGTGCGCACACCTTCTCAATGTTTTCTTGCCTTTTCTGGAAATTGGTGAAGGCAGCGCATCAAAGGTGCGCACCTCGGTGTGCTCCGAGGTGCGAACCCGAGAGCGCTCCGAGGTGCCCACGAAGTCGAAAGTCGGGTTAATTGCATTGTTTTCCCCGGGTGCGCTCCGAGGTGCGCAACATCGGCGCGCACCAAGGAGGGCTCCGAAGTGTGCTCCAAGGTGCGCACGATGGCGTGCACCTCTGGTGCGCACGATTCGGAGCTCGGTTTGACCGGGGTGCGCACACCTTGGCTGGGTTGCGCACCTTTTGTGCGCTCCAAGGTGCGCACGAAGTCGGAGCTCGGTTTGCCCCGGGTGCGCACCTTCGCCAGGGTGCGCACCTTGATGCGCACGCCTTGGCTGGGCTGCGCACCTTGGTGGGCGCCATGGTGCGCACCTTTCGTGCGCTCCAAGGTGCGCACGAAGTCGGAGCTCGGTTTGCCCCGGGTGCGCACCTTGGTGGGCGCCATGGTGCACTCCGAGGTGCCCAAGATTGGTGCGCACCAAGGAGCGCTCCGAAGTGCGCTCCAAGGTGCGCGCGAAGTCGAAAGTTGGGTTAATTGTCCGGTTTGCCTCGGGTGCGCACCTTGCGTGCACCTTCGCCAGGGTGGGCGCCTTGGTGCGCACACCTTGGCTGGGCTGCGCACACCTTGGCACCCGCGTTTCCTTCATTTTAAATTTTTTTTTTTTACAATCTCTCAAGTGGGAAATTCTATAATCTCAACTTTTTTTGCCTTTTCAGGAAACTTTTGAATGGAGCGCATCATTGGTGCGCTCCGAAGTGTGCTCCAAAGCTCTCTCCAGCTGCGTGCACCTGCCCCGGCCGCGCACCCGGCCCCGCCCAGCTTCGCTCACCTGTCCCGGGCGTCTGGTGCGGAACCTTAGAGTAAGAAACATCACCGTGCACCTTGGCCAACGTGCGCGACTCGACCGAGCGCGCACTGGCCGAGGTGCACACCGATTTCACCTGGGTGCGCGCGCAGCACCTCGGGCGCACCGGGGTGCGCGCACAACGCCCGGGTTGCACCGTGGCCTGTGTGCTCGGGGCGCCTCGGGTGCGCGCTCGGTGTCGCCCCCGCGCGCGCGGTAGTGCGGGCAGCGCACCCCGGCCCGGCCCGGCCCCGACGAGAACGCAAACGGGCAAAAGGTTTATTCAAATAGCATTGCGACGCCCGGCGAAAAACTAAAAAAGGGTGCAACACCGGGACTTCCCGGGAGGTCACCCATCCCAGTACTACTCCGGCCCAAGCGCGCTTAACTGCGGAGTTCTGATGGGATCCGGTGCACTAACGCTGGTATGATCGCACCCGTTATGAGCTTGTCGCAGTGTGTACTTAGCAAACCGCGACCCACGTGCGAATCCACCCCGGCCACCCACCCCCGTCGAGGTGCACACCCTCCCTCGCGAAGTGCGCCCCGTTCGCCAAGTGTGAGCCCTGCCCGGGTGCGCGCACCTTGCTAGGGCGTCGGGTGTGCACCCGGCCCGGCCTACGTGCGTGCACCTGGAGGGGGCGTCGTGTGCGTGCAGTGTCCCGTCTGCAACGCGGTGCCCACACACCACCTCGGGCGCAACGACCTGCGCTCACATGTGGGCCGAGTGCACCTTGGTGCATGTTCGGGGCGCCTCGGGTGCACGCTCGATCTTGCCCCGGTGCACCAAGGCGCTCGGTTTGCCCCGGGTGCGCACTTGGTGCAAGGTGGGCACCCAAAATAGGGATCAAGCACCAAAACACAAGTTTCGGGATGCAAAATGGGACCCAAGGACCACAAATGCGTTCCAAGACCCATGATGGGTCCACGAGAACAAAAATGTGTTCCGAGACTTAATAAACAAATATTGGGTTTTAGGAGAAGAAACATGCTCTGATGCCCAAAACGAGAATCGACCCCGAAAAGGCCACAGGCCAAAAGTGGGATGCGAGACAAAAAAAAATGGGACCCGAGGACCAAAATTGGGTTCCCAGGTCGAAGACAGGGCAACCGGACAAGAAACGACCTCTAAGGCTCGAAATGAGTCCCGACGACTAAAACTTGACAAGAAGCACCCATCAGGCACCCAACTCGACACCCATGGGATGCCGACCCACCCGGGCTTCCACCTAGCACACCTTGGCACCCACCCACCCTCGCACCCAACCTCGCACCCAACTTAGCACCTTTGAACCCACATTGGCACTCACCCTGACCCTGGCACCTTGGAACCCACATTGGCACTCACCTTGACCCTGGCACCCACCTTTGCACTCACCTTGGGACCCACCCTGGCTCCCACCTCGGCACCCACCCAGACACCCACCTTGGTTCCTTGGCACCCACCTTGGATCCTTGGCACCCACCCCGACACCCACCTTGGCACGCAACTTGGCTACTTGCCACCCACCTTGGCTCCTTGACGCCCACCCCGACAACCACCCCGTGACCTACCCTGGCTAGGGTTGGTGCACACCCACCCTGGTGCCCACCTTGGCACCCACCCTATGACCCACCTTGGCACGCACCTTAGTACCCACCCCGTTACCCACCCTAGGACCCACCCCGTGACCCACCTTGGCCAGGGTGGGTGCCTTGGTGCGCACAACTTGCCTGGGCTGCACACCAGGGCGGGCTCAAGATGGCACCCGCGTTCCGTTTTTTTCACTATCTTTCAAAACGGAAATTTTAAAATCTCATTTTTTTCTTTTTTTTGCCTTTTCTGGAAATTAGTGAAGGCAGCGCATCAAAGGTGCGCAATGCTGGTGCGAACCCGGGAGCGCTCCGATGTGTGCTCCAAGGTGCGGCGTGCACGAAGTCCGAGCCCGGTTTGCCCCGGGTGCGCACCTCGCGTGCACCTTCGCCGGGGTGAGCACCTTGGCTGGGTTGCGCGCCCTGGTGCGTACCAAGGAGCGCTCTGAAGTGTGCTCCAAGGTGCGGCGTGCACGAAGTCGGAGCCCGGTTTGCCCCGGGTGTGCACCTCGGGTGCGCACCTCGCGTGCACCTTCGCTGCGGTGGGCACCTTGGCTGGGTTGCGCGCCTTGGTGGGCACCATGCAGTGCACGAAGTCGGAGCCCGGTTTGCCCCGGGCGCGCACCTCCGCCAGGGTGGGCACCTTGGTGCGCACAACTTGCCTGGGCTGCGCATCAGGAAGGGCTCAAGATGGCACCCGCGTTCCGTTTTTTTCACTATCTTTCAGAACGGAAATTTTAAAATATCGTTTTTTTTTGCCTTTTCTGGAAATTAGTGAAGGCAGCGCATCAAAGGTGCGCAACGCTGGTGCGAACCTGGGAGCGCTCCGATGTGTGCTCCAAGGTGCGGCGTGCACGAAGTCGGAGCCCGGTTTGCCTCGGGTGCGCCCTGGTGGGCACCATGGTGCGCACCAAGGAGCGCTCCGAAGTGTGCTCCAAGGTGCGGCCTGCACGAAGTCGGAGCCCGGTTTGCCCCGGGTGTGCACCTCGGGTGGGCACCTTGGTGCGCATGCCTTGCCTGGGCTGCGCACCAGGGCGGGCTCAAGATGGCACCCGCGTTCCTTTTTTTTCACTATCTTTCAAAACGGAAATTTTAAAATCTCATTTTTTTTTGCCTTTTTCTGGAAATTAGTGAAGGCAGCGCATCAAAGGTGCGCACCTCGCTGCCCACCACGGTGCGCAACGCCGGTGGGCACCCGGGAGTGCTTCGAAGTGTGCTCCAAGGTGCTGCGTGCACGTTGTCGGAGCCCGGTTTGCCCCGGGTGCGCACCTCGCGTGCACCTTCGTCGGGGTGGGCACCTTGGCTTGGTTTGCCCCGGCTGCGCTCCGAAGCGGGGTTATTGGAGCGCCGCCTCTTTTTTTGTCGGAGCGTTTGGTGGGGTTTCTCGCATTGGCTCTTCCGAGGCCCGGTTGCCACCCTGGCGCGCACGAAGTCGGAAGTAGGGTTAATTGCCCGGGTGCGCACCTTTGCCAGGGTGGCACCTTACCTGGGCTGCGCACCAGGGCGGGCTCAAGATGGCACGCGCGTTCCGTTTTTTTCACTATCTTTCAAAACGGAAATTTTAAAATCTCCTTTTTTTTTTGCCTTTTCTGGAAATTAGTGAAGGCAGCGCATCAAAGGTGCGCACCTCGCTGCCCACCTTGGTGTGCTCTGAGGTGCGCACCCGGGAGCGCTACGAAGTGTGCTCCAAGGTGCGGCGTGCACGTTGTCGGAGCCCGGTTTGCCCCGGGTGCGCACCTCGCCTGCACCTTGGCCGGGGTGGGCACCTTGGCTGGGTTTGCCCAGGGTGCGCTCCGAAGCGGGGTTACTGGAGCGCCCCCTCTTTTTTTGTCAGAGAGTTTGGTGGGGTTTCTCGCATTGGCTCTTCCCAGGCCCGGTTGTTGGGTGCGCTCCCACCCTGGCGCGCGCGAAGTTGGAAGTTGGGTTAATTGCCCGGGCGCGCACCTTCGCCAGGGTGGGCACCTTGGTGCGCAAACCTTGGCTGGGCTGCGCACCAGGGCGGGCTCAAGATGGCACCAGCATTCCCTTTTTCTCACTATCTTTCAAAACGGAAATTTTAAAATCTCGTTTTTTTTTTGCCTTTTATGGAAATTAGTGAAGGCATCGCATCAAAGGTGCGCACCTCGCTGCCCACCTTGGTGTGCTCCGAGGTGCCCACCACGGTGCGCAACGCCGGTGCGAACCCGGGAGCGCCCCGATGTGTGCTCCAAGGTGCGGCGTGCACGAAGTCGGACCCCGGTTTGCCCCGGGTGCGCACCTCGCGTGCACCTTGGTGCGCACACCTTGGCTGGGTTGCGCGGCCTGGTGGGCACCATGGTGCGCACCAAGGAGCGCTCCGAAGTGTGCTCCAAGGTGCGGCGTGCACGAAGTCGGAGCCCGGTTTGCCCCGGGTGCGCACCTTCGCCGCGGTGGGCACCATGGCGTGCACGAAGTCGGAGCCCGGTTTGCCCCGGGTGCGCACCTCGCGTGCACCTTCGCCGGGGTGGGCACCTCGGCTGGGTTGCGCGCCCTGGTGCGCACCAAGGAGCGCTCTGAAGTGTGCTCCAAGGTGCGGCGTGCACGAAGTCGGAGCCCGGTTTGCCCCGGGTGTGCACCTCGCGTGCACCTTCGCTGCGGTGGGCACCTTGGCTGGGTTGCGCGCCTTGGTGGGCACCATGCAGTGCACGAAGTCGGAGCCCGGTTTGCCCCGAGCGCGCACCTCCGCCAGGGTGGGCACCTTGGTGCGCACAACTTGCCTGGGCTGCGCACCAGGAAGGGCTCAAGATGGCACCCGCGTTCCGTTTTTTTCACTATCTTTCAGAACGGAAATTTTAAAATATCGTTTTTTTTTGCCTTTTCTGGAAATTAGTGAAGGCAGCGCATCAAAGGTGCGCAACGCTGGTGCGAACCTGGGAGCGCTCCGATGTGTGCTCCAAGGTGCGGCGTGCACGAAGTCGGACCCCGGTTTGCCCCGGGTGCGCACCTCGCGTGCACCTTGGTGCGCACACCTTGGCTGGGTTGCGCGCCCTGGTGGGCACCATGGTGCGCACCAAGGAGCGCTCCGAAGTGTGCTCCAAGGTGCGGCGTGCACGAAGTCGGAGCCCGGTTTGCCCCGGGTGCGCACCTCGCGTGCACCTTCGCCGCGGTGGGCACCATGGCGTGCACGAAGTCGGAGCCCGGTTTGCCCCGGGTGCGCACCTCGCGTGCACCTTCGCCGGGGTGGGCACCTTAGTGTGCAGACCTTGGCTGGGTTGCGCGCCCTGGTGGGCACCATGGTGCGCACCAAGGAGCGCTCCGAAGTGTGCTCCAAGGTGCGGCCTGCACGAAGTCGGAGCCCGGTTTGCCCCGGGTGTGCACCTCGGGTGGGCACCTTGGTGCGCATGCCTTGCCTGGGCTGCGCACCAGGGCGGGCTCAAGATGGCACCCGCGTTCCTTTTTTTTCACTATCTTTCAAAACGGAAATTTTAAAATCTCATTTTTTTTTGCCTTTTTCTGGAAATTAGTGAAGGCAGCGCATCAAAGGTGCGCACCTCGCTGCCCACCACGGTGCGCAACGCCGGTGGGCACCCGGGAGTGCTTCGAAGTGTGCTCCAAGGTGCTGCGTGCACGTTGTCGGAGCCCGGTTTGCCCCGGGTGCGCACCTCGCGTGCACCTTCGTCGGGGTGGGCACCTTGGCTGGGTTTGCCCCGGCTGCGCTCCGAAGCGGGGTTATTGGAGCGCCGCCTCTTTTTTTGTCGGAGCGTTTGGTGGGGTTTCTCGCATTGGCTCTTCCGAGGCCCGGTTGCCACCCTGGCGCGCACGAAGTCGGAAGTAGGGTTAATTGCCCGGGTGCGCACCTTTGCCAGGGTGGGCACCTTACCTGGGCTGCGCACCAGGGCGGGCTCAAGATGGCACGCGCGTTCCGTTTTTTTCACTATCTTTCAAAACGGAAATTTTAAAATCTCCTTTTTTTTTTGCCTTTTCTGGAAATTAGTGAAGGCAGCGCATCAAAGGTGCGCACCTCGCTGCCCACCTTGGTGTGCTCTGAGGTGCGCACCCGGGAGCGCTACGAAGTGTGCTCCAAGGTGCGGCGTGCACGTTGTCGGAGCCCGGTTTGCCCCGGGTGCGCACCTCGCCTGCACCTTGGCCGGGGTGGGCACCTTGGCTGGGTTTGCCCAGGGTGCGCTCCGAAGCGGGGTTACTGGAGCGCCCCCTCTTTTTTTGTCAGAGCGTTTGGTGGGGTTTCTCGCATTGGCTCTTCCCAGGCCCGGTTGTTGGGTGCGCTCCCACCCTGGCGCGCGCGAAGTTGGAAGTTGGGTTAATTGCCCGGGCGCGCACCTTCGCCAGGGTGGGCACCTTGGTGCGCACACCTTGGCTGGGCTGCGCACCAGGGCGGGCTCAAGATGGCACCAGCATTCCCTTTTTCTCACTATCTTTCAAAACGGAAATTTTAAAATCTCGTTTTTTTTTTGCCTTTTATGGAAATTAGTGAAGGCATCGCATCAAAGGTGCGCACCTCGCTGCCCACCTTGGTGTGCTCCGAGGTGCCCACCACGGTGCGCAACGCCGGTGCGAACCCGGGAGCGCCCCGATGTGTGCTCCAAGGTGCGGCGTGCACGAAGTCGGACCCCGGTTTGCCCCGGGTGCGCACCTCGCGTGCACCTTGGTGCGCACACCTTGGCTGGGTTGCGCGGCCTGGTGGGCACCATGGTGCGCACCAAGGAGCGCTCCGAAGTGTGCTCCAAGGTGCGGCGTGCACGAAGTCGGAGCCCGGTTTGCCCCGGGTACGCACCTCGCGTGCACCTTCGCCGGGGTGGGCACCTCGGCTGGGTTGCGCGCCCTGGTGCGCACCAAGGAGCGCTCCGAAGTGTGCTCCAAGGTGCGGCGTGCACGAAGTCGGAGCCCGGTTTGCCCCGGGTGCGCACCTTCGCCGCGGTGCGCACCATGGCGTGCACGAAGTCGGAGCCCGGTTTGCCCCGGGTGCGCACCTCGCGTGCACCTTCGGCGGGGTTGCGCGCCCTGGTGGGCACCATGGTGCGCACCAAGGAGCGCTCCGAAGTGTGCTCCAAGGTGCGGCGTGCACGAAGTCGGAGCCCGGTTTGCCCCGGGTGCGCACCTCGCGTGCACCTTCGGCGGGGTTGCGCGCCCTGGTGGGCACCATGGTGCGCACCAAGGAGCGCTCCGAAGTGTGCTCCAAGGTGCGGCGTGCACGAAGTCGGAGCCCGGTTTGCCCCGGGTGCGCACCTCGCGTGCACCTTCGCCGCGGTGGGCACCATGGCGTGCACGAAGTCGGAGCCCGGTTTGCCCCGGGTGCGCACCTCGCGTGCACCTTCGCCGGGGTGGGCACCTCGGCTGGGTTGCGCGCCCTGGTGCGCACCAAGGAGCGCTCCGAAGTGTGCTCCAAGGTGCGGCGTGCACGAAGTCGGAGCCCGGTTTGCCCCGGGTGCGCACCTCGCGTGCACCTTCGCCAGGGTGGGCACCTCGGTGCGCACACCTTCTCAATGTTTTCTTGCCTTTTCTGGAAATTGGTGAAGGCAGCGCATCAAAGGTGCGCACCTCGGTGTGCTCCGAGGTGCGAACCCGAGAGCGCTCCGAGGTGCCCACGAAGTCGAAAGTCGGGTTAATTGCATTGTTTTCCCCGGGTGCGCTCCGAGGTGCGCAACATCGGCGCGCACCAAGGAGGGCTCCGAAGTGTGCTCCAAGGTGCGCACGATGGCGTGCACCTCTGGTGCGCACGATTCGGAGCTCGGTTTGACCGGGGTGCGCACACCTTGGCTGGGTTGCGCACCTTTTGTGCGCTCCAAGGTGCGCACGAAGTCGGAGCTCGGTTTGCCCCGGGTGCGCACCTTCGCCAGGGTGCGCACCTTGATGCGCACGCCTTGGCTGGGCTGCGCACCTTGGTGGGTGCCATGGTGCGCACCTTTCGTGCGCTCCAAGGTGCGCACGAAGTCGGAGCTCGGTTTGCCCCGGGTGCGCACCTTGGTGGGCGCCATGGTGCACTCCGAGGTGCCCAAGATTGGTGCGCACCAAGGAGCGCTCCGAAGTGCGCTCCAAGGTGCGCGCGAAGTCGAAAGTTGGGTTAATTGTCCGGTTTGCCTCGGGTGCGCACCTTGCGTGCACCTTCGCCAGGGTGGGCGCCTTGGTGCGCACACCTTGGCTGGGCTGCGCACACCTTGGCACCCGCGTTTCCTTCATTTTAAATTTTTTTTTTTTACAATCTCTCAAGTGGGAAATTCTATAATCTCAACTTTTTTTGCCTTTTCAGGAAACTTTTGAATGGAGCGCATCATTGGTGCGCTCCGAAGTGTGCTCCAAAGCTCTCTCCAGCTGCGTGCACCTGCCCCGGCCGCGCACCCGGCCCCGCCCAGCTTCGCTCACCTGTCCCGGGCGTCTGGTGCGGAACCTTAGAGTAAGAAACATCACCGTGCACCTTGGCCAACGTGCGCGACTCGACCGAGCGCGCACTGGCCGAGGTGCACACCGATTTCACCTGGGTGCGCGCGCAGCACCTCGGGCGCACCGGGGTGCGCGCACAACGCCCGGGTTGCACCGTGGCCTGTGTGCTCGGGGCGCCTCGGGTGCGCGCTCGGTGTCGCCCCCGCGCGCGCGGTAGTGCGGGCAGCGCACCCCGGCCCGGCCCGGCCCCGACGAGAACGCAAACGGGCAAAAGGTTTATTCAAATAGCATTGCGACGCCCGGCGAAAAACTAAAAAAGGGTGCAACACCGGGACTTCCCGGGAGGTCACCCATCCCAGTACTACTCCGGCCCAAGCGCGCTTAACTGCGGAGTTCTGATGGGATCCGGTGCACTAACGCTGGTATGATCGCACCCGTTATGAGCTTGTCGCAGTGTGTACTTAGCAAACCGCGACCCACGTGCGAATCCACCCCGGCCACCCACCCCCGTCGAGGTGCACACCCTCCCTCGCGAAGTGCGCCCCGTTCGCCAAGTGTGAGCCCTGCCCGGGTGCGCGCACCTTGCTAGGGCGTCGGGTGTGCACCCGGCCCGGCCTACGTGCGTGCACCTGGAGGGGGCGTCGTGTGCGTGCAGTGTCCCGTCTGCAACGCGGTGCCCACACACCACCTCGGGCGCAACGACCTGCGCTCACATGTGGGCCGAGTGCACCTTGGTGCATGTTCGGGGCGCCTCGGGTGCACGCTCGATCTTGCCCCGGTGCACCAAGGCGCTCGGTTTGCCCCGGGTGCGCACTTGGTGCAAGGTGGGCACCCAAAATAGGGATCAAGCACCAAAACACAAGTTTCGGGATGCAAAATGGGACCCAAGGACCACAAATGCGTTCCAAGACCCATGATGGGTCCACGAGAACAAAAATGTGTTCCGAGACTTAATAAACAAATATTGGGTTTTAGGAGAAGAAACATGCTCTGATGCCCAAAACGAGAATCGACCCCGAAAAGGCCACAGGCCAAAAGTGGGATGCGAGACAAAAAAAAATGGGACCCGAGGACCAAAATTGGGTTCCCAGGTCGAAGACAGGGCAACCGGACAAGAAACGACCTCTAAGGCTCGAAATGAGTCCCGACGACTAAAACTTGACAAGAAGCACCCATCAGGCACCCAACTCGACACCCATGGGATGCCGACCCACCCGGGCTTCCACCTAGCACACCTTGGCACCCACCCACCCTCGCACCCAACCTCGCACCCAACTTAGCACCTTTGAACCCACATTGGCACTCACCCTGACCCTGGCACCTTGGAACCCACATTGGCACTCACCTTGACCCTGGCACCCACCTTTGCACTCACCTTGGGACCCACCCTGGCTCCCACCTCGGCACCCACCCAGACACCCACCTTGGTTCCTTGGCACCCACCTTGGATCCTTGGCACCCACCCCGACACCCACCTTGGCACGCAACTTGGCTACTTGCCACCCACCTTGGCTCCTTGACGCCCACCCCGACAACCACCCCGTGACCTACCCTGGCTAGGGTTGGTGCACACCCACCCTGGTGCCCACCTTGGCACCCACCCTATGACCCACCTTGGCACGCACCTTAGTACCCACCCCGTTACCCACCCTAGGACCCACCCCGTGACCCACCTTGGCCAGGGTGGGTGCCTTGGTGCGCACAACTTGCCTGGGCTGCACACCAGGGCGGGCTCAAGATGGCACCCGCGTTCCGTTTTTTTCACTATCTTTCAAAACGGAAATTTTAAAATCTCATTTTTTTCTTTTTTTTGCCTTTTCTGGAAATTAGTGAAGGCAGCGCATCAAAGGTGCGCAATGCTGGTGCGAACCCGGGAGCGCTCCGATGTGTGCTCCAAGGTGCGGCGTGCACGAAGTCCGAGCCCGGTTTGCCCCGGGTGCGCACCTCGCGTGCACCTTCGCCGGGGTGAGCACCTTGGCTGGGTTGCGCGCCCTGGTGCGTACCAAGGAGCGCTCTGAAGTGTGCTCCAAGGTGCGGCGTGCACGAAGTCGGAGCCCGGTTTGCCCCGGGTGTGCACCTCGGGTGCGCACCTCGCGTGCACCTTCGCTGCGGTGGGCACCTTGGCTGGGTTGCGCGCCTTGGTGGGCACCATGCAGTGCACGAAGTCGGAGCCCGGTTTGCCCCGGGCGCGCACCTCCGCCAGGGTGGGCACCTTGGTGCGCACAACTTGCCTGGGCTGCGCATCAGGAAGGGCTCAAGATGGCACCCGCGTTCCGTTTTTTTCACTATCTTTCAGAACGGAAATTTTAAAATATCGTTTTTTTTTGCCTTTTCTGGAAATTAGTGAAGGCAGCGCATCAAAGGTGCGCAACGCTGGTGCGAACCTGGGAGCGCTCCGATGTGTGCTCCAAGGTGCGGCGTGCACGAAGTCGGAGCCCGGTTTGCCTCGGGTGCGCCCTGGTGGGCACCATGGTGCGCACCAAGGAGCGCTCCGAAGTGTGCTCCAAGGTGCGGCCTGCACGAAGTCGGAGCCCGGTTTGCCCCGGGTGTGCACCTCGGGTGGGCACCTTGGTGCGCATGCCTTGCCTGGGCTGCGCACCAGGGCGGGCTCAAGATGGCACCCGCGTTCCTTTTTTTTCACTATCTTTCAAAACGGAAATTTTAAAATCTCATTTTTTTTTGCCTTTTTCTGGAAATTAGTGAAGGCAGCGCATCAAAGGTGCGCACCTCGCTGCCCACCACGGTGCGCAACGCCGGTGGGCACCCGGGAGTGCTTCGAAGTGTGCTCCAAGGTGCTGCGTGCACGTTGTCGGAGCCCGGTTTGCCCCGGGTGCGCACCTCGCGTGCACCTTCGTCGGGGTGGGCACCTTGGCTTGGTTTGCCCCGGCTGCGCTCCGAAGCGGGGTTATTGGAGCGCCGCCTCTTTTTTTGTCGGAGCGTTTGGTGGGGTTTCTCGCATTGGCTCTTCCGAGGCCCGGTTGCCACCCTGGCGCGCACGAAGTCGGAAGTAGGGTTAATTGCCCGGGTGCGCACCTTTGCCAGGGTGGCACCTTACCTGGGCTGCGCACCAGGGCGGGCTCAAGATGGCACGCGCGTTCCGTTTTTTTCACTATCTTTCAAAACGGAAATTTTAAAATCTCCTTTTTTTTTTGCCTTTTCTGGAAATTAGTGAAGGCAGCGCATCAAAGGTGCGCACCTCGCTGCCCACCTTGGTGTGCTCTGAGGTGCGCACCCGGGAGCGCTACGAAGTGTGCTCCAAGGTGCGGCGTGCACGTTGTCGGAGCCCGGTTTGCCCCGGGTGCGCACCTCGCCTGCACCTTGGCCGGGGTGGGCACCTTGGCTGGGTTTGCCCAGGGTGCGCTCCGAAGCGGGGTTACTGGAGCGCCCCCTCTTTTTTTGTCAGAGAGTTTGGTGGGGTTTCTCGCATTGGCTCTTCCCAGGCCCGGTTGTTGGGTGCGCTCCCACCCTGGCGCGCGCGAAGTTGGAAGTTGGGTTAATTGCCCGGGCGCGCACCTTCGCCAGGGTGGGCACCTTGGTGCGCAAACCTTGGCTGGGCTGCGCACCAGGGCGGGCTCAAGATGGCACCAGCATTCCCTTTTTCTCACTATCTTTCAAAACGGAAATTTTAAAATCTCGTTTTTTTTTTGCCTTTTATGGAAATTAGTGAAGGCATCGCATCAAAGGTGCGCACCTCGCTGCCCACCTTGGTGTGCTCCGAGGTGCCCACCACGGTGCGCAACGCCGGTGCGAACCCGGGAGCGCCCCGATGTGTGCTCCAAGGTGCGGCGTGCACGAAGTCGGACCCCGGTTTGCCCCGGGTGCGCACCTCGCGTGCACCTTGGTGCGCACACCTTGGCTGGGTTGCGCGGCCTGGTGGGCACCATGGTGCGCACCAAGGAGCGCTCCGAAGTGTGCTCCAAGGTGCGGCGTGCACGAAGTCGGAGCCCGGTTTGCCCCAGGTGCGCACCTTCGCCGCGGTGGGCACCATGGCGTGCACGAAGTCGGAGCCCGGTTTGCCCCGGGTGCGCACCTCGCGTGCACCTTCGCCGGGGTGGGCACCTCGGCTGGGTTGCGCGCCCTGGTGCGCACCAAGGAGCGCTCTGAAGTGTGCTCCAAGGTGCGGCGTGCACGAAGTCGGAGCCCGGTTTGCCCCGGGTGTGCACCTCGCGTGCACCTTCGCTGCGGTGGGCACCTTGGCTGGGTTGCGCGCCTTGGTGGGCACCATGCAGTGCACGAAGTCGGAGCCCGGTTTGCCCCGGGCGCGCACCTCCGCCAGGGTGGGCACCTTGGTGCGCACAACTTGCCTGGGCTGCGCACCAGGAAGGGCTCAAGATGGCACCCGCGTTCCGTTTTTTTCACTATCTTTCAGAACGGAAATTTTAAAATATCGTTTTTTTTTGCCTTTTCTGGAAATTAGTGAAGGCAGCGCATCAAAGGTGCGCAACGCTGGTGCGAACCTGGGAGCGCTCCGATGTGTGCTCCAAGGTGCGGCGTGCACGAAGTCGGACCCCGGTTTGCCCCGGGTGCGCACCTCGCGTGCACCTTGGTGCGCACACCTTGGCTGGGTTGCGCGCCCTGGTGGGCACCATGGTGCGCACCAAGGAGCGCTCCGAAGTGTGCTCCAAGGTGCGGCGTGCACGAAGTCGGAGCCCGGTTTGCCCCGGGTGCGCACCTCGCGTGCACCTTCGCCGCGGTGGGCACCATGGCGTGCACGAAGTCGGAGCCCGGTTTGCCCCGGGTGCGCACCTCGCGTGCACCTTCGCCGGGGTGGGCACCTTAGTGTGCAGACCTTGGCTGGGTTGCGCGCCCTGGTGGGCACCATGGTGCGCACCAAGGAGCGCTCCGAAGTGTGCTCCAAGGTGCGGCCTGCACGAAGTCGGAGCCCGGTTTGCCCCGGGTGTGCACCTCGGGTGGGCACCTTGGTGCGCATGCCTTGCCTGGGCTGCGCACCAGGGCGGGCTCAAGATGGCACCCGCGTTCCTTTTTTTTCACTATCTTTCAAAACGGAAATTTTAAAATCTCATTTTTTTTTGCCTTTTTCTGGAAATTAGTGAAGGCAGCGCATCAAAGGTGCGCACCTCGCTGCCCACCACGGTGCGCAACGCCGGTGGGCACCCGGGAGTGCTTCGAAGTGTGCTCCAAGGTGCTGCGTGCACGTTGTCGGAGCCCGGTTTGCCCCGGGTGCGCACCTCGCGTGCACCTTCGTCGGGGTGGGCACCTTGGCTGGGTTTGCCCCGGCTGCGCTCCGAAGCGGGGTTATTGGAGCGCCGCCTCTTTTTTTGTCGGAGCGTTTGGTGGGGTTTCTCGCATTGGCTCTTCCGAGGCCCGGTTGCCACCCTGGCGCGCACGAAGTCGGAAGTAGGGTTAATTGCCCGGGTGCGCACCTTTGCCAGGGTGGGCACCTTACCTGGGCTGTGCACCAGGGCGGGCTCAAGATGGCACGCGCGTTCCGTTTTTTTCACTATCTTTCAAAACGGAAATTTTAAAATCTCCTTTTTTTTTTGCCTTTTCTGGAAATTAGTGAAGGCAGCGCATCAAAGGTGCGCACCTCGCTGCCCACCTTGGTGTGCTCTGAGGTGCGCACCCGGGAGCGCTACGAAGTGTGCTCCAAGGTGCGGCGTGCACGTTGTCGGAGCCCGGTTTGCCCCGGGTGCGCACCTCGCCTGCACCTTGGCCGGGGTGGGCACCTTGGCTGGGTTTGCCCAGGGTGCGCTCCGAAGCGGGGTTACTGGAGCGCCCCCTCTTTTTTTGTCAGAGCGTTTGGTGGGGTTTCTCGCATTGGCTCTTCCCAGGCCCGGTTGTTGGGTGCGCTCCCACCCTGGCGCGCGCGAAGTTGGAAGTTGGGTTAATTGCCCGGGCGCGCACCTTCGCCAGGGTGGGCACCTTGGTGCGCACACCTTGGCTGGGCTGCGCACCAGGGCGGGCTCAAGATGGCACCAGCATTCCCTTTTTCTCACTATCTTTCAAAACGGAAATTTTAAAATCTCGTTTTTTTTTTGCCTTTTATGGAAATTAGTGAAGGCATCGCATCAAAGGTGCGCACCTCGCTGCCCACCTTGGTGTGCTCCGAGGTGCCCACCACGGTGCGCAACGCCGGTGCGAACCCGGGAGCGCCCCGATGTGTGCTCCAAGGTGCGGCGTGCACGAAGTCGGACCCCGGTTTGCCCCGGGTGCGCACCTCGCGTGCACCTTGGTGCGCACACCTTGGCTGGGTTGCGCGGCCTGGTGGGCACCATGGTGCGCACCAAGGAGCGCTCCGAAGTGTGCTCCAAGGTGCGGCGTGCACGAAGTCGGAGCCCGGTTTGCCCCGGGTACGCACCTCGCGTGCACCTTCGCCGGGGTGGGCACCTCGGCTGGGTTGCGCGCCCTGGTGCGCACCAAGGAGCGCTCCGAAGTGTGCTCCAAGGTGCGGCGTGCACGAAGTCGGAGCCCGGTTTGCCCCGGGTGCGCACCTTCGCCGCGGTGCGCACCATGGCGTGCACGAAGTCGGAGCCCGGTTTGCCCCGGGTGCGCACCTCGCGTGCACCTTCGGCGGGGTTGCGCGCCCTGGTGGGCACCATGGTGCGCACCAAGGAGCGCTCCGAAGTGTGCTCCAAGGTGCGGCGTGCACGAAGTCGGAGCCCGGTTTGCCCCGGGTGCGCACCTCGCGTGCACCTTCGGCGGGGTTGCGCGCCCTGGTGGGCACCATGGTGCGCACCAAGGAGCGCTCCGAAGTGTGCTCCAAGGTGCGGCGTGCACGAAGTCGGAGCCCGGTTTGCCCCGGGTGCGCACCTCGCGTGCACCTTCGCCGCGGTGGGCACCATGGCGTGCACGAAGTCGGAGCCCGGTTTGCCCCGGGTGCGCACCTCGCGTGCACCTTCGCCGGGGTGGGCACCTCGGCTGGGTTGCGCGCCCTGGTGCGCACCAAGGAGCGCTCCGAAGTGTGCTCCAAGGTGCGGCGTGCACGAAGTCGGAGCCCGGTTTGCCCCGGGTGCGCACCTCGCGTGCACCTTCGCCAGGGTGGGCACCTCGGTGCGCACACCTTCTCAATGTTTTCTTGCCTTTTCTGGAAATTGGTGAAGGCAGCGCATCAAAGGTGCGCACCTCGGTGTGCTCCGAGGTGCGAACCCGAGAGCGCTCCGAGGTGCCCACGAAGTCGAAAGTCGGGTTAATTGCATTGTTTTCCCCGGGTGCGCTCCGAGGTGCGCAACATCGGCGCGCACCAAGGAGGGCTCCGAAGTGTGCTCCAAGGTGCGCACGATGGCGTGCACCTCTGGTGCGCACGATTCGGAGCTCGGTTTGACCGGGGTGCGCACACCTTGGCTGGGTTGCGCACCTTTTGTGCGCTCCAAGGTGCGCACGAAGTCGGAGCTCGGTTTGCCCCGGGTGCGCACCTTCGCCAGGGTGCGCACCTTGATGCGCACGCCTTGGCTGGGCTGCGCACCTTGGTGGGCGCCATGGTGCGCACCTTTCGTGCGCTCCAAGGTGCGCACGAAGTCGGAGCTCGGTTTGCCCCGGGTGCGCACCTTGGTGGGCGCCATGGTGCACTCCGAGGTGCCCAAGATTGGTGCGCACCAAGGAGCGCTCCGAAGTGCGCTCCAAGGTGCGCGCGAAGTCGAAAGTTGGGTTAATTGTCCGGTTTGCCTCGGGTGCGCACCTTGCGTGCACCTTCGCCAGGGTGGGCGCCTTGGTGCGCACACCTTGGCTGGGCTGCGCACACCTTGGCACCCGCGTTTCCTTCATTTTAAATTTTTTTTTTTTACAATCTCTCAAGTGGGAAATTCTATAATCTCAACTTTTTTTGCCTTTTCAGGAAACTTTTGAATGGAGCGCATCATTGGTGCGCTCCGAAGTGTGCTCCAAAGCTCTCTCCAGCTGCGTGCACCTGCCCCGGCCGCGCACCCGGCCCCGCCCAGCTTCGCTCACCTGTCCCGGGCGTCTGGTGCGGAACCTTAGAGTAAGAAACATCACCGTGCACCTTGGCCAACGTGCGCGACTCGACCGAGCGCGCACTGGCCGAGGTGCACACCGATTTCACCTGGGTGCGCGCGCAGCACCTCGGGCGCACCGGGGTGCGCGCACAACGCCCGGGTTGCACCGTGGCCTGTGTGCTCGGGGCGCCTCGGGTGCGCGCTCGGTGTCGCCCCCGCGCGCGCGGTAGTGCGGGCAGCGCACCCCGGCCCGGCCCGGCCCCGACGAGAACGCAAACGGGCAAAAGGTTTATTCAAATAGCATTGCGACGCCCGGCGAAAAACTAAAAAAGGGTGCAACACCGGGACTTCCCGGGAGGTCACCCATCCCAGTACTACTCCGGCCCAAGCGCGCTTAACTGCGGAGTTCTGATGGGATCCGGTGCACTAACGCTGGTATGATCGCACCCGTTATGAGCTTGTCGCAGTGTGTACTTAGCAAACCGCGACCCACGTGCGAATCCACCCCGGCCACCCACCCCCGTCGAGGTGCACACCCTCCCTCGCGAAGTGCGCCCCGTTCGCCAAGTGTGAGCCCTGCCCGGGTGCGCGCACCTTGCTAGGGCGTCGGGTGTGCACCCGGCCCGGCCTACGTGCGTGCACCTGGAGGGGGCGTCGTGTGCGTGCAGTGTCCCGTCTGCAACGCGGTGCCCACACACCACCTCGGGCGCAACGACCTGCGCTCACATGTGGGCCGAGTGCACCTTGGTGCATGTTCGGGGCGCCTCGGGTGCACGCTCGATCTTGCCCCGGTGCACCAAGGCGCTCGGTTTGCCCCGGGTGCGCACTTGGTGCAAGGTGGGCACCCAAAATAGGGATCAAGCACCAAAACACAAGTTTCGGGATGCAAAATGGGACCCAAGGACCACAAATGCGTTCCAAGACCCATGATGGGTCCACGAGAACAAAAATGTGTTCCGAGACTTAATAAACAAATATTGGGTTTTAGGAGAAGAAACATGCTCTGATGCCCAAAACGAGAATCGACCCCGAAAAGGCCACAGGCCAAAAGTGGGATGCGAGACAAAAAAAAATGGGACCCGAGGACCAAAATTGGGTTCCCAGGTCGAAGACAGGGCAACCGGACAAGAAACGACCTCTAAGGCTCGAAATGAGTCCCGACGACTAAAACTTGACAAGAAGCACCCATCAGGCACCCAACTCGACACCCATGGGATGCCGACCCACCCGGGCTTCCACCTAGCACACCTTGGCACCCACCCACCCTCGCACCCAACCTCGCACCCAACTTAGCACCTTTGAACCCACATTGGCACTCACCCTGACCCTGGCACCTTGGAACCCACATTGGCACTCACCTTGACCCTGGCACCCACCTTTGCACTCACCTTGGGACCCACCCTGGCTCCCACCTCGGCACCCACCCAGACACCCACCTTGGTTCCTTGGCACCCACCTTGGATCCTTGGCACCCACCCCGACACCCACCTTGGCACGCAACTTGGCTACTTGCCACCCACCTTGGCTCCTTGACGCCCACCCCGACAACCACCCCGTGACCTACCCTGGCTAGGGTTGGTGCACACCCACCCTGGTGCCCACCTTGGCACCCACCCTATGACCCACCTTGGCACGCACCTTAGTACCCACCCCGTTACCCACCCTAGGACCCACCCCGTGACCCACCTTGGCCAGGGTGGGTGCACCCACCCTGGTGCCCACCTTGGCACCCACCCATCCTAGCACCCAGCCTGTGACCGGGCTTGGAACCCAACCTTGCACCCGCACCCGTCTTGGCCAGTGTGGGTGCGCACCCATCCTGGCACCCACGTTGTGACACACCCTTTAACCCACGCACCCTAGCACCCACGTTGGCACCCACCTTGGAACCCAACCTAGCAACTTGGCACCCACCCCGTGACCCACCTTGGCATCCACCATAGCAGTCGCCGACTTGGCACCCACCTCGGCACCCACCTTGACACTTGTGGACCCACCTTGCCACTCACCCTAGCATCGACCCATCCTAGCACCCACCCTGGCACCTTTGCACCCTAGCACTCACCCATCCTAGCACCTAACCTGTGACCCACCTTGACACTCACCCTCGCACCCACCTTGGAACCCAACCTAGCACCCACCCACCCTGACACCAACCCTAGCACCTACCCACCCTTGCACCCACCCTGTGACCCATCTTGGCACCCACCCATCCTACCACTCAACCTATCACCCACCTTCTCACCCACCTTGGCATCCACCTTAGCACCCACCCACACTGGCACCTTGGCACCCACCTCGGGCAAGGTGGGTGCACACCCACCCTGGCACCCAATTTAGAACCCACCGAGCATGTTACCCACCTTGGCACCCACATTGCAGCCCACCCTAGTACCCACCCTATGACCCACATTGGCATCCACACCCTAGCACCCAGGCACCTCGACACCCGCCTTGACACCCACCCTAGCACTGAACCTGTGACCCACCTTGGAACTCACCCTAGAACCCACCCACCCTGTGAACCACCTTGGCATCCACCTTAGCACCCACCCACCTTGGCACCCACTCTAGCACTCACCCATCCTAACACCCAACTTGTTACCCACCTTGGCACCCGCCCTCGCGTCCACCTTGAAACCCACCCTAGCACCCACCCACGCAGGAGCCCACCTTGGCACCCAACCTAACACCCACGCATCCTGGCACCCAACTTGTGACCCACCTTGGAACCCACCCTAGTACCCACCTTTGAACCCACTATATCACCAACCCACCTTGGCACCCACCCTATGACCCTCTTTGGAATCCACCCTAGCACGCACCCACCCTGGCACCCACCATGGAGCGCACCCTAGCACCCACCCACCTCGGCACGCACCTCAACACCCACCTTGGTGTGCGCACTGCGCCAACCTCTCAAAGACCCTATGTGGTGCGCTCCAAAGTGTACACCTTTGGTGCGCTCCAAGGTGCGCACCTTTGGTGCACACCGAGGTGCACACCAAAGTGTGCACCGAGGTGAGCACCAAAGTGCACTCCAGGGTGCACACCAAGGCGTGCACCTTTGGTGCGGTCAATGCAAACGAATTCGGAAGTTGGGGTCGATGTCCTAATCGCTGCTGCAGACTACACGTATGAGAATCGGACAAATAGCTTTATATAGGGGAGGTGTTGCGTTTGATGGGTCGACTCCCCTGGTTGTGTGCACTGCACCAACTTCAAAGACCCTGTCTTGTTTAAGAAGTCAAAAGTTGGGGTGGATGTCCTAATCATTGCTGCAGTCTACGCATGTATGAGAATCAGACAAATAGCTTATATAGGGGAGGTGTTGCATTCGGTGGGTTGACTCCCCTGGTTGTGCGCACTGCGCCAACCTCAAAGACCCCGCATAGCAGAAGAAGTCGGAAGTCGGATTTTGGTGAGCACCAAGGCGTGCACCTTTGGTGCGGTCAACGCAGACGAATTCAGAAGTTGGGGTGGATGTCCTAATCGTTGTTGCAGGCTACACATGTATGAGAATCAGACAAATAGCTTATATAGGGGAGGTGTTGGGTTTGATGGGTCAACTCCCTTGGTTGTGCGCATTACGCCAACCTCAAAGACCTTGTTTTCGTTAAGAAGTCAAAAGTTGGGGTCAATGTCCTAATGGCTCCTGCAGGCTACACATGTATGAGAATCGGACAAATAGCTTATATAGGGGAGGTGTTGGGTTTGATGGGTCGACTCCCCTGGTTGTGCGCATTACGTCAACCTCAAAGACCTTGTTTTCGTTAAGAAGTCAAAAGTTGGGGTCGATGTCCTAATTGCTCCTGTAGACTACACATGTATGAGAATCAGACAAATAGCTTATATAGGGGAGGTGTTGGGTTTGATGGGTTGACTCCCCTAGTTGTTCGCATTACACCAACCTCAAAGACCTTGTTTTCGTTTAGAAGCCGAAAGTTGGGGTCGATGTCCTAATTGCTCCTGCAGGCTACGCATGTATGAGAATCAGACAAATAGCTTATATAGGGGAGGTGTTGGGTTTGATGGGTCGACTCCCCTGGTTGTGCGCATTGCGCCAACCTCAAAGACCCTGCATTGCGGATGAAGTCGAAAGTCAGAGTTTGGTGTGCTACAAGGTGTGGTCGAAGGTGCTCACCTAGGTGTGCACCTTTGGAGCACAGGAAAAGTGCCCTCCAAAAGTGCGCACCTTTGGAGTGCACAAAAGTGCCCTCCAAAAGTGCGCACCTTTGGAGCGCAGAAAAGTGCCCTCCAAAAAGTGCCCTCCAAAAGTGCGCACCTTTGGAGCGCAGAAAAGTGCCCTCCAAAAAGTGCCCTCCAAAAGTGCGCACCTTTGGAGCGCAGAAAAGTGCCCTCCAAAAAGTGCCCTCCAAAAGTGCGCACCTTTGGAGCGCAGAAAAGTGCCCTCCAAAAGTGCGCACCTTTGGAGCGCAGAAAAGTGCCCTCCAAAAAGTGCCCTCCAAAAGTGCGCACCTTTGGAGCGCAGAAAAGTGCCCTCCAAAAAGTGCCCTCCAAAAGTGCGCACCTTTGGAGCGCAGAAAAGTGCCCTCCAAAAAGTGCCCTCCAAAAGTGCGCACCTTTGGAGCGCAGAAAAGTGCCCTCCAAAAAGTGCCCTCCAAAAGTGCGCACCTTTGGAGCGCAGAAAAGTGCCCTCCAAAAAGTGCCCTCCAAAAGTGCGCACCTTTGGAGCGCAGAAAAGTGCCCTCCAAAAGTGCGCACCTTTGGAGCGCACAAAAGTGCCCTCCAAAAGTGCGCACTTTTGGTGCGCACCAAGGCGCTGGTTCGGTCGTTGCAGGCGAGTTCGGAAGTTGGGGTCGATGTCCTGAGCGGAGGTGCAAACTACACAGGTGTCGGAATCGGACAAATAGCTTATATAGGGGAGGTGTATGCTTCGATGGGTCGACTCCCCAGGTTGAGCGCACCGCGCCAACCTCAAAGACCCTACGGTATGGATGAAGTCGGAAGTTGGGTCCGATGACCAATTCGATTAGTAGGTATGCTCATGAGGTCGGAATTTGGGTCCGATGACCTGCCATGTGCAGGAAGGCGAATGTTGACACTGTGCGTTGCAAGGTGCACACCAAGGCGCTGGTGCGGTCTTTTTAGTCGAGTTCGGAAGTTGGGGTCGATGTCCTGATCGGAGGTGCAAGCTACACAGGTGTGGGAATCGGACAAATAGCTTATATAGGGGAGGTGTATGCTTCGTTGGGTCGACTCCCCGGGTTGAGCGCACCGCGCCAACCTCAAAGACCCTACGGTATGGATGAAGTCGGAAGTTGGGTCCGATGACCGATTCGATATGTAGGCATACTCGCGAGGTCGGAATTTGGGTCCGATGACCTGCCACGTGCAGGAAGGCGAATGTTGGCACTGTGCGTTGCAAGGTGCGCACCAAGGCGCTGGTTCGGTCGTTGGAGGCGAGTTCGGAAGTTGGGGTCGATGTCTTGATCGGAGGTGCAAACTACACAGGTGTGGGAATCGGACAAATAGCTTATATAGGGGAGGTGTATGCTTCGTTGGGTCGACTCCCCGGGTTGAGCGCACCGCGCCAACCTCAAAGACCCTACGGTATGGATGAAGTCGGAAGTTGGGTCCGATGACCGATTCGATATGTAGGCATACTCGCGAGGTCGGAATTTGGGTCCGATGACCTGCCATGTGCAGGAAGGCGAATGTTGGGACTGTGCGTCGCAAGGTGCGCACCAAGGCGCTGGTGCCGTCGTTGCAGTCGAGTTCGGAAGTTGGGGTCGATGTCCTGGTCAGAGGTGCAAACTACACAGGTGTGGGAATCGGACAAATAGCTTATATAGGGGAGGTGTATGCTTCGATGGGTCGACTCCCTGGGTTGAGCGCACCGCGCCAACCTCAAAGACCCTACAGTATGGATGAAGTCGGAAGTTGGGTCCGATGACCGATTCGATACGTAGGCATATTGGCGAGGTCTGAATTTGTGTCCGATGACCTGCCATGCGCAGGAAGGCGGAATTTGGGTCCGATGACCGAGTTGATGGCGTGCCATGCGCAGAAAGGCGGAATTTGGGTCCGATGACCGAGTTGATGTTGATGGCCCGCCATGCACAGGAAGGCGGAATTTGGGTCCGATGACCGATTTGAAGGCGTGCCATACGCAAAAAGGCGGAGTTTGGGTCCGATGACCGAGTTGATATTGATGGCCCGCCATGCGCAGGAAGGCGGAATTTGGGTCCGATGACCTGACATACGCATGGAGTCCGACTCGGGGGCCGATGTTCGATTCGATGACTTGCATTGTGGGTAAAGTCGGAAGTTGTGGTCTTTGACCCGATTCGATGACCAGACTTCGGCTGCTTGAGAATCGGACAAATAACTTATATAGGGGAGGTAGTGTTCTCGAGCATCCTCCCCCCGTGCCCGTTTATGTCGATTGATGCTGGTGCTCGACTGGTTGGAGCGCTCGGATGCAAAAATCTTGCACCAGGATTTATCGATTGTGATGGACACGGCAAGTCTCCTGATTGCTATGCAGGAGCTCATCGTGAATCTCTATGCGGCCTTGGTATGGACTCGACCTGCGGAATGGTTCGGCAATGGTAGTCGCTCCAACACGTCCTTGCAATGGCCACAGAGGTGATTCGACTAGAGCTCCAGTCTAGCTTTTGGGTTGCTTGGCGGACTGGTATAGCCGCGATCGAGTTCCGGCCATGAACGTTTTAGATAGCTCTTGGGCTTTCTGGGACGGAAGTCGGAAGTTTGGGCTGTTGTCCGATTTGATGACCATTCTTCGGATGTGTGAGAATCGGACAAATAACTTATATAGGGGACTGTGTTGTCTCACGCAGCCCCCTCCGTGCCCCTCTATCTCGACCGATGTTGGTGCTTGAAAGGGTTGGGATCGCTCGGATTTATAAACGTGCACCACCATTTGTCGAGTGTGAGGGACGCGGCAGGTCTCCTAAATGCTATGCGGGCGCTCTCTGAGAATCTCTATCCGGCCTCGACACAGACTAGTCTTGCTGAATGGTTTGGCACTGGTAGTCGATCCAACACGTCGTTGTTGTGGCCGCCTAGGCGATTCGATTCGAGCCCCCGTCTAGCTTTTGGGTTGCTTGGCGGATTTTGCCCTATCCGCAAGTGAGCTCGGTCCCTAAACGTTCGAGAAACCCGATTGCTATGCGCCGACTCTCTTTCTTGCGAGCCTCCATCTAGCTTTTGGGTCTCTACGGAACGGAAGTCGGAATCTGGGACCGTTGTTTGATTCGACGAGGCAGACTACGGTTGTGCGAGAATCGGACAAATAACTTATATAGGGGAGGTGTTGACTGGAGCATTCTCCCCCGTGCCCCTCTAACTCGACCAATGCTGGCGCTCGAACGGTGGTAGCGCTCGGATTTTCATTGAGCGCCAGCATTGGTCGATTTAGAGGGGCATGCGAGATTCCCGAATGCTATGCGAGGGCTCTAACGGAAATGTCTATTGGTTTCGGTATGGATGCAATTGCGAGTGGTTCGGCAAAGGTAGTCGTTCCGATGCGTCCATGTCGTGGCCAAATCGATAATTCGATTTGAGCCCTCGTATAGCATTTGGGTCTCTCGATGTGATTCCGCATTCCAGTCCCTTTGGGCACTGCTTGAGCCGCATCCCAGGGGGTTCCCTTCCCAATAATCTGCCTCGCAACCCGATTGCTATGCGGTGAGGCTCCTCGGCCGCCTCGGAACTATCTGTGTATCAGACGCATCGCGGGATAAGGGGTTGGCAACGGTAGTCGCCCCAAGCGCGTCCGATGCTTGGACCATTCCGAGGCGGCCCTGAAGCCTCTTCCGTCTAGCCGTTGGGTCCTTCTCGCCGCATCCCTCGCCTCGCACCCCGATTGCTATGCGGTGAGGCTCCTCGGCCGCCTCGGAACTATCTGTGTATCGGACGCGTCGCGGGATAAGGGGTTGTCACTGGTAGTCGCCCCAAGCGCGTCCGATGCTTGGACCATTCCGAGGCGGCCCTGAAGCCTCTTCCGTCTAGCCGTTGGGTCCTTCTCGCCGCATCCCTCGCCTCGCACCCCGATTGCTATGCGGTGAGGCTCCTCGGCCGCCTCGGAACTATCTGTGTATCGGACGCGTCGCGGGATAAGGGGTTGTCATTGGTAGTCGCCCCAAGCGCGTCCGATGCTTGGACCATTCCGAGGCGGCCCTGAAGCCTCTTCCGTCTAGCCGTTGGGTCCTTCTCGCCGCATCCCTCGCCTCGCACCCCGATTGCTATGCGGTGAGGCTCCTCGGCCGCCTCGGAACTATCTGTGTATCGGACGCGTCGCGGGATAAGGGGTTGTCACTGGTAGTCGCCCCAAGCGCGTCCGATGCTTGGACCATTCCGAGGCGGCCCTGAAGCCTCTTCCGTCTAGCCGTTGGGTCCTTCTCGCCGCATCCCTCGCCTCGCACCCCGATTGCTATGCGGTGAGGCTCCTCGGCCGCCTCGGAACTATCTGTGTATCGGACGCGTCGCGGGATAAGGGGTTGTCACTGGTAGTCGCCCCAAGCGCGTTCGATGCTTGGACCATTCCGAGGCGGCCCTGAAGCCTCTTCCGTCTAGCCGTTGGGTCCTTCTCGCCGCATCCCTCGCCTCGCACCCCGATTGCTATGCGGTGAGGCTCCTCGGCCGCCTTGGAACTATCTGTGTATCGGACGCGTCGCGGGATAAGGGGTTGTCACTGGTAGTCGCCCCAAGCGCGTCCGATGCTTAGACCATTCCGAGGCGGACCCGAAGCCTCTTCCGTCTAGCCGTTGGGTCCTTCTCGCCGCATCCTTCGCCTCGCACCCCGATTGCTATGCGGTGAGGCTCCTCGGCCGCCTCGGAACTATCTGTGTATCGGACGCGTCGCGGGATAAGGGGTTGTCACTGGTAGTCGCCCCAAGCGCGTCCGATGCTTGGACCATTCCGAGGCGGACCCGAAGCCTCTTCCGTCTAGCCGTTGGGTCCTTCTCGCCGCATCCCTCGCCTCGCACCCCGATTGCTATGCGGTGAGGCTCCTCGGCCACCTTGGAACTATCTGTGTATCGGACGCGTCGCGGGATAAGGGGTTGTCACTGGTAGTCGCCCCAAGCGCGTCCGATGCTTGGACCATTCCGAGGCGGACCCGAAGCCTCTTCCGTCTAGCCGTTGGGTCCTTCTCGCCGCATCCCTCGCCTCGCACCCCGATTGCTATGCGGTGAGGCTCCTCGGCCGCCTTGGAACTATCTGTGTATCGGACGCGTCGCGGGATAAGGGGTTGTCACTGGTAGTCGCCCCAAGCGCGTCCGATGCTTGGACCATTCCGAGGCGGACCCGAAGCCTCTTCCGTCTAGCCGTTGGGTCCTTCTCGCCGCATCCCTCGCCTCGCACCCCGATTGCTATGCGGTGAGGCTCCTCGGCCGCCTTGGAACTATCTGTGTATCGGACGCGTCGCGGGATAAGGGGTTGTCACTGGTAGTCGCCCCAAGCGCGTCCGATGCTTGGACCATTCCGAGGCGGCCCCGAAGCCTCTTCCGTGTAGCCGTTGGGTCCTTCTCGCCGCATCCCTCGCCTCGCACCCCGATTGCTATGCGGTGAGGCTCCTCGGCCGCCTTGGAACTATCTGTGTATCGGACGCGTCGCGGGATAAGGGGTTGTCACTGGTAGTCGCCCCAAGCGCGTCCGATGCTTGGACCATTCCGAGGCGGCCCCGAAGCCTCTTCCGTGTAGCCGTTGGGTCCTTCTCGCCGCATCCCTCGCCTCGCACCCCGATTGCTATGCGGTGAGGCTCCTCGGCCGCCTTGGAACTATCTGTGTATCGGACGCGTCGCGGGATAAGGGGTTGTCACTGGTAGTCGCCCCAAGCGCGTCCGATGCTTGGACCATTCCGAGGCGGACCTGAAGCCTCTTCCCTCTAGCCGTTGGGGCTTTCTCGCCGCATCCCTCGCCTCGCACCCTGATTGCTATGCTGTGAGGCTCCTCGGCCGCCTTGGAACTATCTGTGTATCGGACGCATCGCGGGATAAGGGGTTGGCAGTGGTAGTCGCCCCAAGCGCATCCGATGCTTGGACCATTCCGAGGCGGCCCTGCAGCCTCTTCCGTCTAGCCGTTGGGGCCATCTCGCCGCATCCCCCACCTCGCACCACGATTGCTATGCGGTGAGGCTCCTTGGCCGCCTCGGAACTATCTGTGTATCGGACGCATCGCGGGATAAGGGGTTGTCACT